>NW_015176523.1:138877-145233 GCF_001447785.1 Gekko japonicus | reverse complement strand
GGGAGGAGGTAGGTGGGCGAGGGGGTAAAGGGCCGTGCGGTCCCAGGGCGGTTGGCTGGCTGGCTCAGGCACTGGCAGCAGGGTGTGCTTACCTCCTGCCTGGCGGCGCCTGCAGCAGCTCCAGTGGCCTTGGCTCCCCTGGCAAGTGGCAAGCGCAGCCCCGGTGCGGGCTCCCCTCTTCATGCGCCCGCTCTGCCGGTGCCTTTCCCTGCCGGCCATGGGTTGTTGGAGAGGGTCCGGGCAGGCGGGAAGGATGTGGAGGGACATGGAGGGGAGCCTTGGGGATCGGCGCTGGCTTTTGGCGGGGGGGGGGAGCCGAAGTTCGGCGCCCCATTCAGGGCCTGCCGCCCCATCCAGGGCTTCCTGCTCTAGGCGAGTGCCTAGTTGGCCTAGCGGGAGAGCCAGCCCTGCCCAAGGCCCTGATCCAGAGATAGTCACTCACTGCAATATGGGATATACTTGTCTATCACACTTTTTTTCCACCCTTTTATTGACAAAGCTTAGAGCAGAGCAGAGCCGTTTAAAAACCAATTCCTGGTTGGTTTCCAGCGGTTGACATAAATTGGTTGCGATTCCATGGCCCTTACATACATATTGGCTTCCCATTAATGCAGATTACAGAGCTTCAGTCGCATAGCTTTGCACCTCAGAATGTTCTGTAGACTCATGTTTCTTTATCACATTTGTGTCACACTTCAACTCCATAGGCTGTAAGCTGGTAAACATGGTGCCATCTCTTTCTATCCCCACAAAAAGTTGGTGAACTAGAACATGAATGAGTGAATGGATCACAGTCTTACAGTGGGCTTCATGATAAGCATTGCAAAGAAAAATGTAAAAATGTAATATGGATCACAAATCAGAACAATAATGTATGTAGCATTTTCTTGAGGCTTGTAACTTGTAAAATGTTTAGAAAGATGTTGGAGACACTAAGGAGAAAATAACATTTGGTACACAAGTAGTAGATATAAAATACAAGTACTCTACAATGCATACCTAAGGTGCATTTCTTCAGGTAATTGAAATGAATCTCAGGCTGGGTTGTTGGATATTTAGCAGCTGTTCCTCTTTGATTATTAATTTCAGCAGGGTTACACAGGCTTACTTGGGAATGATCAGAGCTCCTTAATTTTTTTAAAGGAAATTCATTTTTAATGTCACCTGGACAACACTGCATGGAACTGGAGAAAGAACCTTAATGTAAACATTTTTTTCTATGTCAGACATTACAGACCTAGTGGTTACGGTGATATGTGAAGCCACTAGATTGAAATGCAGAGATGAAATTCCTGATAGACTGAACAAGCAAGCTGTAAAACTCAAATGTCTTATTTTATAGCAACAAATCTGCAGCCAATATAAATAGCAATGAAAGATACTTTCTTAAGGCCAGTTTAGAAAATAAACATTTCCCCAAGCAATAAACAACTATACAAACAACTGTTAACCACTTTTGAAACACACACACTAAATATGAAAAATACTACACAGAAGCAAAGAAACAAAAAGGAAACTTTCAAGAAAGGTGTTTAGATTCAACCTCAAGCTCCACTTTCCAGATTAGCCACAAACTGATCAAGATCAATCTCCTAATGCTCGTTTCTGAATAATAAAACAGAGAAGTATGAGAATTAACAATTTATAAGCACTTTACTGGAGCAAATTGTTCTTGTTTCAGAGATTTCATTCAGATTGGCTTCATTTTATTATTACACGTGTTCATTCTTGTGATCTTAGTTCCCAGGGGTTTCAGTGGGAAAAACAACGGCTACGCCTTCATCATCTACCTCCTCCTCCTTCAGCCATGTTTACAGTGCTGTGGGTTTCTATGCGTGTGGCAGGAATCTATCTTCCCCCCCATGCCCTGCTTAGGGTTGCCAGGTCCCCTTGAGATGCCAGTGGGGGGATGGGGGGGATTCTCCAGGAGCCGGAAGTGTCATCCCCAACATGCCGATGTCACCTGAAGTGATGTTGTGCGCTGTGCCTACATCACCCGGAAGTGACATAGGCACATCAGCATGAGTAAAAACCAGCAGGGCTATTTTTGGGCAGGAACGCACAGGAACGGAGTTCCGGCTGGCTCCTGAGTTGGCCTGAGTTGGCAGGAACTCATTAGCATAATAGGGCACACCCAACAGCAAACACTCATTAGGATTGGCTACATTAGGGGTGTGTGGCCTAACACGCAAAGGAGTTCCTGCTACAAAAAAAAGCCCTGGGTTTTGACAACAAACAAAGTAAACAGAATAATAAGCAAAAGGTGGGTGTGGCTGGATAACCACACTTCTGGTAACATGGGGGTGCGGCCTATTGTGGTAATGAGCTGTGCTGTCAGGGGTGTGGACTAATATGCTAATGAGTTCCTGCTGTTGAGTGTGGCCTATTATGCTAATGAGTTCCTGCTGGGCTTTTTCTACAAAAAGAGCCCTGCAAACCAGTATAAGTCAGAGAGCAGGATTTAGAACGGAAGAAATGTGGATGAGTGTGCAGAGACAGCAAAGCACAACCCAACCTCAACAGCATTGTGGAGGAAGTGTGTGTGCCCTTTGAGAGTTCTGAGGAACCACTTTAGTAAGACTTCCTGAAAACTTTAACTTTTCCTTGAAAACTTTCTGGGAGACTTAAGTAATCGAAGCATGGTTATCAAGCTGTATATAGTCTGAGATGTTTGCAGGAGGGAATGGATATTGCTTCCTTTTAGAACAGTGGCTTTTACCCAAAACTTGATGTGGCTCTCTGTCCTGAGCTGACCTGCAACACCAACAGGCTCCTTGTGATTGATGCGATTATTTTCATTGGTTTGCCACTAACGAAAGCAATATTTCCTTGCAAGTGTATACCTCCTGGCTATAATAATGATAGATCCCTCTGAGCTAACTGCTTTCACTTCACATACTTTGGGGGGGGGGGCTGTTATTAATTATTTGCATAGCAATTGCACTAGCCTTTCTCAAAGTCTTAAACTGTTAGGAGACAGAATTAGCATTTTTATGTTGTTTGTTGTATTATGCTAATGAAAATATATACTGACATTTCATTGCCTTTGTAATTGGCTTCTGCTAAATGGCAGTGCTGAGGTAGAGCTGATAAGGGGAGAGAGAGAATGCTTTGGCATACTCCCAAGAAAAGTTGCTGCAGCTGCATTGCAAGCTGCCCTCAGCTGCTGCCTGACATTGGCAGACTATAAAGAGGGACCCGCGTGGGTCATGCTGCCAAGCCCTAGGTACAATGTAGATGTGAGGCTCTGCTGTCCCACTTTGGCATGTCCTTTTCAGGGAATTCAGCATGAATTTCCAGTTCAGCTTTGAAGGACCAAACAACAAGTGAAAGAAATTTCCATGCAGATATGCTGTTACTAATTAGCCACAGGAATTAGCAGGGACATTTCAGCAAATAGTTGCCTCTTGTCAGTTTGTAAAAAAAGTAAAGGCTCCCTTGCTCGAAAGCCAGTCAAGTCCGACTCTAGGGTTCCGGTGCTCATCTCCGTTTCAAAGCCAAAGAGCCAGCGCTGTCTGAAGACGTTTCCGTGGTCATGTGGCCGGCATGACTAAACACCAAGGTGCACGGAACGCTGTTACCTTCCCACCGAAGTGGTACCTATTTATCTACTTGCAATTTCTTGCTTTCAAACTGCTAGGTTGGCAGGAGCTGGAACTAGAGATGGGAGCTCACTCCGTCACGCGGCACCCGGGTCTCGAACTGCTGCACTACTGACCTTCCACAGCCTGCAGTTCAGCCTCTTAACCACTTGAGCCACCGCAGCTCCTGTCAGTTGGTACAGGCATCAAAATTGTGTAGTAAGGATATACAATCAACCTCTGCCATCTGTGTTTAAATAGGAGTGATGTATTTACAAGAGTGTAAATACATCACCAATGTGGTGTCTGTGGGCACTGTGGCAACTGCCCATGTGTTTTCTGGTACCCACTTGCATCTTCCTCAAAGCAAGTAATCAATCCTGACTTTTCTCCACTTTACTGGAGTAGAGGTACTTCAGAACTGCATGGAAAGCATCATCTTTGTGTCTTCAGGGAGTAACCATTTGGAAACAGCTGCCTTCACCGTAAGAGGATACGTGGCCTAGAAACTATTAACATTTTCTTGAAACTCCTCAGATTTTGTGATTAGACCCAGCCCCTGTTGCAGCCATTTTGGGACTGCCCCCACTCCATCTGGCAGTCATTTTGTTGTTGCATCCAGTTCCTGTTCCTCTGATTTACAAGAACTCTCTGGAAGATCTGGAGCAAAACTTAGAGGACAATAAAATAACAAGAGTTCCTTTATTTCAGCTAGCCTTAGGACCTAGTTCATGCCAGAGTCTTTGCGATCAATAGAGCAAGTTATTTCCTAAAGTAAAGGTAAAGGTAAAGGTTCCCTTGCTCGAAAGCCAGTCGAGTCCGACTCTAGGGTTGCGGTGCTCATCTCCGTTTCAAAGCCGAAGAGCCAGCGCTGTCCGAAGACGTTTCCGTGGTCATGTGGCCGGCATAACTAAACACCAAGGCACACGGAACGCTGTTACCTTCCCATCGAAGTGGTACCTATTTATCTACTTGCAATTTCTTGCTTTCGAACTGCTAGGTTGGCAGGAGCTGGAACTAGAGACGGGAGCTCACCCCGTCTTGAGGCACCCGGGTCTTGAACTGCTGAACTACTGACCTTCCACAGCCTGCAGTTCAGCGTCTTAACCACTTGATCCTAAAAGCAGTGTATATATTGTGGAATCAGAGGGCTATGAAACTTTTTCAAAGCTGCTGCTTGAAGTCAGTAGTGCTGGCATGCAGCATTAGCATTCCACTATAAAGCCCAGCTGAGAAATGCAGCAAGAAACAACCAGCTTTACAGCAGCCTTTGACTTTCATACAAACTTGAATGATAGAGGCCTTCACTGTGGAAATATGATATTCCAATAGTAGCCATACCACTTGTTGTCTAAACAAAGATTGAAGGCAAAGATATAAATTAAAAGGACATCTGGTGACCAGTTCACACATGCATGAACATAACTTGAAAGCTCACAGATGAATGTCTGAATGAACTCTGCTAACAAGGAGTATATTTGCAATGATGTGATATGGAAATTTTATTTGTGGTGTTTGTGATGATACATCACACATGCACATCATCATGTGATGGTTAGGAAATGGAATCAGTAGAATGGAAGTCCAATTTATAATCTCCTTTATATTACAGGAAGAACGTGTTACAACATTTTTCTCTACCAACATGTATTCTGCAAGATCCACCCATCTGCTATATTTGTACTTTATAAATCTTTACAATCTTAACTGCTTACCATGTTAATAAACAAGTCTAGCAAACTCTGTTACAATAGGTTCAAAATATGTGATGCTTTCTTTGATGAATGAACTATACATATCTAACAGTGTACTTTTGTGTCACAGCTATAACATCTAAAGATAACATTTTGTATTGTTTAAATGAGAGAATTAAATATCTGAACTGCTTTCATTGTTAATGACCATCCTTCACAAATGGCAGATGAATAAAAACTCTGTTCTCCGTCAGGGCTAAGCAAGTTGAGAAACCACCTGTCACAAGTAGTTGAGAAGACAAGTCATTAACCTCTACTGTGGCACATAATAAGGTGAACAGAAACTGAAATGTTGGCCATGATGAAAATTATACTGTCCAGTTCTGATCTCAAATGAGCTCTGGGATTCGCTAAACTCTGGGACTGAATCCAGTCTCCAGCCACCCATTCAAATCAACAATATTTTCCATATTAAAGGCAAATAGCTTAAGCCTGTGTGTGTCCATCACAACAATCTAATTATTTCTCATTTATTTCCAGCAATGCTTGTGGAGTGCTACTGAGGTTGTGGCTGGTGAACCAAATGGGTGTGCAGTTACATAATGCCTACTGAAACCAGGTGTAGATGAAGGGAGATAATGTAAGGGTGCCATGCTCCTTCAGTGGTGCTCAATGGTGGTGGTTAGGATATTCCCTGAGATACACTCAGTCAGGTGCTACTGTTAATTTCAGTTTTAAGTATCCTGTTTTTTTTATATAACTTTTTAATTGCATTTTATGTACTACATCCTAAAGGGAAGGGAAAAGGGGGATCACTATAACTAATACAAAGGATAAGACAAGGATCACGTTCTATATGTTACAATGTATATATGTGTGTGTGTGTGTGTGTATATATATATACATATATACATATATACATATATATATATATATACACACACACACACACATATAAGACAAGGATCACGTTCTATATGGTACAATGTGTATGTGTGTGTGTGTGTGTGTGTGTGTATATATATATATATATATATATATATAAAAGCAGTAAAGCCCGTTGTGAAAGCAATACAACGAG
>NW_015176523.1:138630-138769 GCF_001447785.1 Gekko japonicus | reverse complement strand
TAGCCCTCACCTGGAGATTGGCAGCAATTGTTACCCAGGACAAAATGGCTGGTTTGGAGGGTGTAGTCTATGGCATTCTACCTGTCTGAGGTCCCACCCCTCTGCAAACCCCACCCTCTCCAGGCTCCACCCCTCAAAT
>NW_015176523.1:64133-136546 GCF_001447785.1 Gekko japonicus | reverse complement strand
TGTTATGCAACTGAAAATTCCAACTGCCTTGCGGGGGGGGGGTGAGTTTGAGGTGTGGAATGGAGTGAGGTCCAATCAGCTTCCATATGCAAATGATCTTGGAACGCTGGGCGGGACTGCACAAAGCAGCCAGTCAACCCAGCCAGTGTCTTCTGAGTGGCAGTTCTTTCAGCCTAACACTAAGGAGGCCAGATATATATAAATAAATAAATAAATAAATCCTACCATAATAATAAAGATCATTTTATCGAAAAGTTAAATTCTAGATAAAGCTAGCTTAAATCTTAATACTATTCTCAGGTGTTTTATAATCACTCATATTCTGTTGAACTATCTGTTTATCTTATACGTTTCTTCTTCTTGTGCTTCAGGTTAGCTTTAAGTATTTTAGGTGCAGCTCCCCTTTCTCCAAGTCTGAGGTTTCCAAAGTACTGCTAGAGCTACTTGAGGTGTCATCTGGTTCTCCATCACTAGTTCCCTCTTCTTCAATATTGCCCACAGGTTTTTTTTTGTCATCTTTACTGGGGCTTTGTTGCTGTTTCAAAAAGTCTTTGGCTTTTTGGACAGAGTCAATTTTGTTCTTCTTATCCTTATAGTTGAATACGAGTCCCTCTGGAAAAATCCATCTATAGGTGATTGTGTTGTTGTGGAGGAAGAAGATTAAATCCTTATATTGCTGCCTTCACTTCTGCTTCTCGAATGTAATGTCCTTTAAAATTTTTACTTCTTTGTCTTTAACCTTCAGGACTTTTCCAGATGTAGCTTTCAAGACATTGTCTCTGGTGGATCTTTTAGCGAATTTCACATATATTTCTCTAGGCAATTTATTTTTCTTAATAAAATCTGGATAAGTTCGATAAGCCAAATCTCTATTGTTTTGCAACACATCTTGTTTAAGATCTGTCATTGGTGCTGACACTTCACTTAAAATTACTTTCAGGAATACTTTGAAAGCGTAAGACATACATTGATCTTTCCATTTTAAGTTGCAGCAATTGGCCTTTATCTGAAGCTCTCTCTTTTTCCACTTCCCCCAATATTTATTCAATATCTTTTGTCTTTGTTTCAACTTTCTTGATGACTCTATCAGTTTTATCTGCTCTTTTATGCATCTGTGTCAGTTGCTTTTGGACATTTATAGACAATCATACATAACATGTATTTCCATACAATTCGAGTCTGTCTTATAACTTCTCCTTAATCTATTTATGTACCCTGGACCATCTTTTCTGATGTATCTCATCATCTTTGCCTTGCATTATAACATTTACTTTATCCATCTCTGCTAATGTTAACAATTTATTAATTAACTCATTTCCGTACGGAGTTTGGTCAGACTTCTAATATTTTGCCCATAAAATTCTAGCAGATGTTATAATCATTATTATTGAATATTTATCACCATACTTAATCTTCTCAGGTAACATATTTAACAAATAATATTCTGGCTCTAATTCCAAATTTATATTGATAATTTCAAAAATTACCTTCTGAATCTTATGCCAATATTTTTGAACTTTATGACAATTCCACCACATGTGATAATACGAACCAACCATTTTTTTTACATTTCCAACATTTATTTGCATTATTTTTATAATATTTTGATATTTTTACAGGCTCTCATAAGCTTAGATGTTTTCCAAATTTTCGACCAGGCATCTGTGTCTAAATTATGCCCTATATCTGTCATCCATGAAATCATAGAAGGTTTAATCGTCTCATCTAACATATATTCCTCTAATAACAAATTATATAATTTTTAAATCAATGTATCACTGGATGAGAGCCATATCATGTCTAGTTCATTCTTTTTAGTTTCAAAACCGTAGGCAGCAATTTTAGCATATCTAGATTTTAGTTGTAAATGTTGCCACCATGATAATTGAGTATTTTGTTTTAACAGTTCTTCCCCTGTTTTTAATTCATTATTCTTTTTTTAATAATAATTCATAACACTGTCTACTATTTGATATAACTAACGATGGTTTAGTAAAGGCTTCTAAAGGTGATACCCAGAAGGGAATTTTCCTATAATATCTTACTTTTATATTGTCCCATATTTTAACTAGTGTTCCTCCAGCGCCATTCTTCTCCCTCTACCAGACATTGTTTATACAAGAAGAAAGTTTTTGGATTTAAAATCAACGTTCTCTGCTTTAGATATGCTTTAGATTAGTTTGCAGCTTTTGGTCTCAATTGCAGTCTCACATGGTTGGTTTCGCTTATTTCCTTTTCTTTATCATTGAGAGACTGTTCAATTTGGGTGTGTGTATCCCCATCCCCCACCTGCCGCTTATTTCTTGAGTTAGCCATTGGACTTAAAGTTTTAGCTGCTTGTATAGGGGATTGCTTAACTCACTGTTTTTTCATGTTTAAGTCATTGTAGGAGAGTGATCACGCTAGATTACTTGTCCACTCGTCCGGCAGCCAGCTCTTGTTGCTATGATGGCTTCGCAGTGGCAGGACCTCTCAGGGTAGGGAGAGCCTCGATCCCTCAGCCGTTGCCTCGGAAGAGGCTCTCCTCCGCACCCCAAGCTGGAAGTCCCCTACAAGGACTCCGGGGGGCCCTCCTGTCTGCCGCAACTCGGTGCATCTACATCAGAAGCTCGTTGGGACGCATCCGAGCCTCAAGTCACTAAAACTGGAAGTCCAGTTTTAAGTATCCTGTTGCCCTATAATAATCTTCTTTCATCACTTATTCTATGAATGTACAATATGAACACACTGGAGTTATTTTGATATATCTTCAGTTTGTTTCTGGCCTCAGTTCAAAATGTTGCTTTTGACTTTTAACATCCTAACCATTGTGGAAGTGTAGTACTTCAAGGACATCCTTCTCCAGTATGAACATATTTGTACACTAAGACCACTTGAAGAAGCCTTTCTGGGTGGGGGCACCAAGCTTGTGGACCTCTGTGCTTCATTAGGCTTCTTTGGCATTGTAAGACTATTCTATTTACACTGGATTTTAATCTCTTGCTAATTTTCTTTTGATCATTTCAGTTTTAGTATATGTCCTACGAATTCTCTTAAATTAACTGCCAGTTATCTCCTGTTCTTAATAACTGCTGGTTTTGGATAGTTCTCAAGTTTTATTTTGCTCTGCTGTTTTTAATATTTCACTTGTTGTTGTTTTAAGATGTATGATGGATTTCATTTGGTTATATTGAGAATCCTTGTGTCCAAAAAGTGAAGTACAAAGATTTAAATAAATATAATTGTTGATTTGGTGGTGGGGGAAGGGGAGACAAATGGCACATTATATGCAAAAGTTCCAATACGGCTTCTTAAAAAATGAAAAGTATTCGCAGGAGGCTGCAGTTTTCACCAAAGTAATAATGGGGAAAGGGGAAGAGGGGTGCTTAACCCTTTTTCTGCTGGACTACTACAGAGGTTTTGCTGTATTAAATATGTAAGTGCCATTAAGTCATAACTGACTATGGTGACTCTCACCAAGGGGCTTTCAAGGCAAGTGAGAAGCAGAGGTGGGTTGCCATTGCCTTCCTCTGCAGAGTCGTCCTTGGTGGACTCCCATCCAAATACCAACCCTGCTTAGTTTCCAAGATCTGATGTGACCAGGCTATACTATGGTGCTTTCTCTCTACCTTTGCTGTATTGGGAAGTCTGAAATAGTTACTACAACTTTGCTGTATTGGGAAGTCTAAAATTGTGTGTGTGTGTGTGTGTGTGTGTGTGTGTGTGTTAAATAGCTTGTAATACTTTCCCTCAAAGTTTACACATTTTGAAAATTCTTTTAGCCATCTCACTCAGTTTGTAGAAGAGCATTTTATTTCTCTAGCCAAACAAAAGCAGAAACAATTGCTAAGAAGTTTACTACTATCTTATTCTTTATATGATTAGCATGCTTATTAATAGCTCATGGAGTCTCCAGTAAGTACACTAAATTAATTCCTAGTCTTCAGTTTTGTCTTATCTTTGTATATTGAGGAATTAGCACATCAAACCTGTTTCTTTTACATATGTAAATGTGGGACTTAAGCAGTGGCTTCATGCTGGTTATTTTAAAGTCGTACCATAATCGTATTTAGCCTGATTAGCTTTAAACACAAAATTATTTGAGGAAAAGTATTACAAGCTATTTAATTTAAAACACACACACACACAATGAGGTAATCCTAAAAGTGAAATTTAGGCTGTGGTTCTGAACTTAGTTACTCATGCACATGTCCCGGCAAGACTAAGCCCTCAATATGTGAGTATATATGTGAGTATATAATTGCATATAGATAGGATTCAGTGTGGTGCAGTGGAAAAGATATCAGTTGTGACTCTTGGGCACTGCAATTCTAGTTCTATCAGAGACATAGACTGACTAGATAGTCTTGGGCATGTCCTTTCCATGCCTTAGTGACCCCCACTGAAAAATAAGAATAATATTTTCATGTTTCATCAGTGGTGAGGCATTGCTGTGAGCTTATAAAACAATCAATTAAAATACTTTGTTGAAAATGATAAATATATATTTGCCCTGTCTTAACATACATGTAAGAGCACCTTATGTTTTGAATATCAGCGAGCAAGCAGTCTGTATTGACAGTCAAGGAGAATAATCAGTCATTGGTAATGTCCCAAGGCAAATCCATCCAACTCACTAGCTTTGCTTCAGAACAGAAAGCCAGGGTACTCCCAGATACTCCCATCCCATTTGATGATTTGCTGGGTTTTTCCCTGTTGAGTTTCTTGGAGGGAAATGTTAGACATTTTCATTCCAACCAATATGGGAATAATGACACTCACCTCCTTTACAAGAATATTGCAAGATTTGACATAATGTATACGGAGAACCTCCCTCATGGATCACTGCCTTCCGTGGTTCGATGGGGCTGTGGGCTATGCTGTGGAGGGCCACCCAGGATGGACAGGCCACAACAGAGAACTCAGACCAAGTGTGATCCACTGGAGAAGGAAATGGCAACCCACTCCAGTATCTTTGCCAAGAAAACCCCATGGACAGTAACAAAAGACTACCAGATATGAAGCTGGAAGATGAGCCGCTCAGGTTGGAAGGTGTCCAATATGCTACTGGGGAAGAGCAGAGGGCAAGTACGTTACCCCAGAAAGAGTGAAGTGGCTGGTCCACAGCCAAAAGGACACTCAGCTGTGGATGTGTCTGATGGTGAAAGGAAAGTCCAGTGCTGCAAAGAACAATACTGCATAGGAACCTGGAATGTAATATCTATGAATCAAGGTAAGCTTGACTAGGTCAAAAAAGATGGTAAGACTGAACATAGACATATTGAGAATCACTGAACTAAAGTGGACAGGAATGGGCAAATTTAACTCAGAAGACCATTATATCTACTACTGTGGCCAATAATCACATAGGAAAAATGGTGTGGCCTTTATAGTCAACAAGAGAGTGCAAAAGGCAGTAATGGGATACAGTCTCAAAAATGACAGAATGATCTCGGTCCGAATCCAAGACAAACCATTCAAAATCACAGTAATTCAAGTCCATAGACTGATGCAGAAGAGGCTGAAGTGGACCGGTTCTATGAAGACCTACAACACGTCCTAGAACTAACACCAAAAGATGTCCTCCTTATCATAGGGGACTGGAATGCTAAAGTAGGAAGTCAAAAGGTAACCGGAATAACAGACAAGTTTGGCCTTGGAGAACAAAATGAAGCAGGGCAAAGGCTAACGGAGTTTTGTCAAGAGAACACGCTGGTCATCGCAAACACCCTTTTCCAACAACCTAAGAGGCGACTCTATACATTGACATCACCAGATGGGCAACACTGAAATCAGATTGATAATATAATTTGCTGTCAAAGATGGAGAAGCCCTATCCAGTCCGTAAAATCAAGACCTGGAGCTGACTGTGGCTCAGATCATGAGCTACTCATTGCAAAATTCAGACTTAAAGTGAAGAAAGTTGGAAAAACCATTAGGCCATACAGATTTCACCTAGATCAGATCCCTGATGAATATACAGTGGAGGTGAAGAATAGGTTTAAGGGACTAGATTTGATAGAGTGCCTGAAGAACTATGGTCAGAGGTCCATGACATTGTACAGGAGGCAGCAATCACCATTATCCCAAAGAATAAGAAATGCAAGAAAGCAAAGTGGCTGTCTGATGAGGCTTTACAAATAGCAGAGGAAAGAAGGAAAGCAAAAGGCAAAGGTGAAAAGGAAAGATTTACCCAACTGAATTCAGATTTCCAGAGAACAGCAAGGAAAGATAAGGAGGCTTTCCTGGATTAACAGTGCAGAGGAAAACAACAGAATGGGAAGGACTAGAGATCTCTTCAAGAAAATTGGAGAAATCAAGGGATCGTTCCATGCAAAGCTGGCCATGATAACTGACAAAAACGGTAGGGATCTAACAGAAGCAGAAGAGATTAGGAAAAGATGGCAAGAATACACAGAAGAACTATACAAGAAGGACCTCAATGTCCTTGACAACCACGACGGTGTAATCACTGACCTTGAGCCAGACATCCTGGAATCCAAAGTCAAATGGGCCTTAGAAAGCATTACTAACAACAAAGCTAGTGGAGGTGATGGTATCCCAGCTGAGCTATTCAAAGTCTTAAAAGATGATGTTGAGACAATGAACATGAAATTAAGCAAACTCTGGAGCACAATGGAAGACAGGAGGGTCTGGCATGATATGGTCCATGGGGTCGCGAAGAGTCAGACTCGACTGTGCAACTGAACAACATACAGAACACTTTGTTTAAAAAAAATCACTGCTGTCTTTATACTAACATGTAGCATTCAGGGCAGCTTACACATAAACACCACTAAAACAGAAATGAAAAAGCCCAGCGACAGTGACTGTGCAACCCCTCCCCCAAATCTGGCTATAGCACATATTTCCCAAGAATAGCTGAACAGAATGTAAAAACACTGACCAGGGCTCTTTTTGTAGAAAAAGCCCAGCAGGAAGTCAATAGCACAATAGGCTACCACCAACAGCAAGAACTCATTAGCATATTAGGCCACACCCTGACAGCACCACTCATTAGCCCATTAGGCCACACCACCAGCTGATGGGAGGGGAATGAAACTGACTAGAAGGGGCAAGGTAGCTTTCCTTTCCTTCCCCAGGGGAAGGGAGGCTGGGGAAGGAATGGAAAGCTGCCCTGCCACTTCTGGTCAGTTTCACTCCTTGACCAATAAGTGTTAGGTCTAACAGCTGATTGGAGGGGGGGTGAAATACAATTCAGGTTTGAAGAGGTGCAATTCATGTTTATTTAATTTTTTATTTGATGTTGTGTCTGCCCCAAAAGGAAAAAAAATGCCCCACAAGCAAAAAATCTTGGGTATGGGCCTGGATCTGAGCAGGGTATAATGCTGTTGAATCAACTAATTAAAGCAACCATTTTCTCCAGGGAAACTGATGGGCAGGAAACTGCAGAGGAGAAGTGTGGCTGTTTGCCCCGGGGCAAACTAACATGCAGTAAAGCGATCAGACCTACTGTGGAGGTTCTGTGGAGGTACTGTGGAGGTTCCATGGCAAGGGAGAGGTGCCGATCACAACACACGCCTGCGCGCAATGAAGAAGCGCGCGGCGCGGCGAACTGGTTTTCTTTTTTTGTGTACACTACGAATGCGCATGCTCCGTTGGGTGCGTGTGCGCATCCACGGAGACGTGGGGGAAAAAAACCCCTTTTCCGCAAGGGGACATGGGCGGGCGCCGGATACCACCGGAAACGCGATCAGACGCCCGCCCTTGCCCCGCAGTTTCTGGAAACTAGTACCTCCAAGGTACTAGTTTTTTGCTGCGCTTTTTCGGCAGGAAGCCTCAGTTGTGCCACGGAAGCGCTACGCTTCCCAGATGTGCTGGTGAGATCGCGACCGGAAACTCCGCTTGTCTTCTGTATCTCTTGCGTGGCTAATGTTGCGTGTGACCGCAGCCATATATATATTTCCCCAAAACGTGGTTAAACAGAACAGATTTGGGGCAGAGGGGCACAGGTGAACATCCTTGAGAAGGAAGTTCCAGAAAAAGCCCTCCCTCCCATAGCTACCTGCCTAACTTCTATGTGGAGATACCTCCAGTGATGAAGAGATGGGCAGGTTCCTGTTGGAGAAGAGTCGTTTGGACGCTTTGAACATTCAAAGAATGCATCATAAATTATAAATGTAATTATTTATTATCTTTACAATACAACCCATATTTCAGACAGTTGTCTCCCAACGTGATATACATTAGAGACAGGCCTTGCCCAGAGGGTAACAATGTGAAATTAGGATTATCTGTTTAGATCTGGTCACAAAGCCTCTCATTACTACCGTCCTTCTTCCTTCCTAAACATACACAAAGCCTTTCTGTTTCTCTCACCTCACATTGCCCTCACAGTTTGCCTCCCCATCTGTACTTTAAGGGGGGGGGAAGCAGCACTCTTGTGTATGTCTTTTTCCCCTTCTCTTACTGAACCTGTTCTGCCCATCTAGGAGAGAGATTATTTCTTCTAGGCAAATATTACAAAATGGCATTGAAAGCTGTTTCAAAATACATTCAAGAAGGAGGGCAAGGACTCTAAGGTCAACTGACAGTAATGAGCTGAATGAGGAGATACGGCTGAAATGGGACCCACTGCAACACAGTCCTCTCCAAAGAATCTGTCATTTGAACAACATAAAAAGGTAAAGGTTCCCTTGCTCAAAAGCCAGCCGAATCACATAGGCAGCGACAATTTAGTGTCTGGGCTTCCAGTCTGGTTACCATGGTTTCTGGGCAGAGAGGGATGGCCTGTCTTGCAACCATACTCCTCCCAATGACAAACAATAGGGAAGTAGTAAATGAGAAAGTACAGTCTTCAGTTTTCCTGTCAGAAATGTGGAATGCAAGAGTCGGCTTTCACTTGTCTCCAAAATACCCTAACTATAGAAACGACATGCTGATGGCTGCTAAACAAACTGGCAATCCATTTAGTTTATGGGGCTTCTTTTCTCTTTCAGTTTTGTTCTCTTTGTATACAAAATTGATTAAAAGTTACATGACACCACTTTGGTTCATATGAGTAATTTCTGATTCTGCTGAAAATGCCCTCCAATATGTGATGGTACTCTGGAGTAAACACAACCCTTGGTACCTTCTATGTCATTCTTTCAATTCACTTTTAAGTGTGTATTAATTTTTTTTAAGTGTGTATTAATGAAGAATGACTTGGTTTATGCCCTTCTGACATCTGGAAAAAAACAACAACCACCTAGGTTTGCAATAGAACAAATGGCTGAGGCTGCCGTGTCTGCTGGATTAGCAAGAGAACTTCTGTTGGCAGTTCTCTTCCCCTGCTGCCACTTGGTGGGCCACTGAGGGCAAAATGGGGGGGAGGAATCACTATTGCCATGGTGACATCACTTCGGGCTTGAACCAAAAGTGATACTACATGTAGGGGCGATGCACTAGCATTCACCCAAAATTCTGTTGTTAAATCATAAAGTCTGAGATGAATGCTAGAGCATTCCTGTGCAGTGACATCACTTGTAGGCTGCACCATGTCACCAGTGACATCATCACATTGCCACAGAAGCCCCCCCCCCTTTGCAGGTAAATCTTCCACCGTGTGCCAGTCCCATGCAGGCAATCATACTAACGGCTGACATAGTATATTTATTCAGCAATGACTGATGGTAAAAGGAAAGTCTGATGCTGCAAAGAACAATACTGCATAGGAACCTGGAATGTAATATTTATGAATCAAGGTAAGTTGGATGTGGTCAAAAATGAGATGGTAAGACTGAACATCAACATCTTGGGAATCAGTGGACAGGAATGGGCGAATTTAACTCAGGAGACCATTATATCTACTACTGTGGCCAAGAATCCTGTAGAAAAAATGAACATAAGAACATAAGAGAAGTCAGTGTTGGATCAGGCCAATGGCCCATCTAGTCCAACACTCTGTCACACAGTGGCCAAAAATACCAGGTGCCATCAGGAGGTCCAGCAGTGGGGCCAGGACACTAGGAGCCCTCCCACTGTTGCCCCCCCAAGCACCAAGAAGACAGAGCATCACTTGCCCCAGACTGAGAGTTCCTATCTATACCTTGTGGCTAATAGCCACTGATGGACCTCTGCTCCATATGCTTATCTAATTCCCTCTTGAAGCTGTCCACGCTTGTAGCCGCCACCACCTCCTGTGGCAGTGAATTCCATGTGTTAATCACTCTTTGCGTGAAGAAGTATTTCCTTTTTTCTAGCAATATGATTCTGAACATAGAAGAGTTGTGCACATTCATTTGTAAACATTTGCATCCATAATGTATTTGGGTTCTGAAAAAGTTATGGAGGCCATTACAAAATGTAAAACTCTGGCCCCAACATCGAACCTATTTTGATTCATTAGAGTGGTGTCACTGATCTACAGTTAACAGTGGAAATGGTCAGAAACACAGAATGTTACAAAGCAAAACTTCAGGGAAATATTCTGGAGATTAAGATGCTAACCACAAGATCTGAACTACATGTGATATGTAGTTCTTTCAAAAAGAAAGCAAACCGAAAAGTAGCCGCAGGGGATTGCAGAGCTGAACAGATGAATGATAAGGAAGGAAGGTACTGGGTCATTGGTCAATGTATAGAAAAACATCTTAGGGGGGGTTAGAGAGGCCAAGTCTATAGCGAGAAACCACTCACAGCAGGTCCCGCCAATTGTGCTGCTGCTTGGTAGAGAAGCAAGAGTAAAATTGTGGGAAGTGCCAACACTGCAGTGTCACTTTCAGAGTGAACCCCAAAAGTGACATCACTGTGTTGGGGTGACACTCTAGGATGTACCTGGAACTCCATGGTAAAAACCCTGGAGTTTGGGATGAACTGTAGAGTATCACACTGATGGCACTACTAGGTTTGTTATGGAAGTGTCACCACAACATTGGTCCAATACAAATAATCAGGAATTCCCCCCCCCCCATGTCTCTGGTAGGTTGCTAGCACCCTAGGGAAGGTGATTTTGACCCCAAAAATGATTGGAGAGGAAAGCTTGTAGTTTCCTGAGGCTACTTTTGGTTTAAAAGAAATCAGTGAAATAGCATCTATGATAGTGAGTCAGATCAAGTTTGGAAATGAAA
Source organism: Gekko japonicus (assembly GCF_001447785.1). NCBI lineage: Eukaryota > Metazoa > Chordata > Lepidosauria > Squamata > Gekkonidae > Gekko > Gekko japonicus. Next base: position 125,495 of record NW_015176523.1, on the reverse strand, counting down.
AAGAGAAAACAAAAATGTAAGTCTATATGTCTGTACTACACAAAAGTAGTGTGCACTCTGACAAAACATTTTGACAGCTTACCTTGAAGGAGATTTCATACTGTTCCCCACCCCAGATTTCTAAACCTGGATCGTAGCCACCAAGATCCCAAAACCACTTTCTGTTTACAGCAAACAGACCTCCAGCCATAACAGGGGATCTGCAGAAAGAATATAGTGAAGTGTAAATGAAGGGTACCATCATGACATAGAGAAAAATGACAATCTACTTTGACAGACACTGCTGTGATGTTCATTTTCAGCTTTGTATGTATCATGCAGCTCCCATCAGCATAAAACTCAGGTACTGGGAGTTTCACTCATGAAAAGTGATAAATCTTCCTCCAGGCAGAAATAGATTGGAAAAAGGGACAGGTTTTCACATTCAAACAAAGATAGCTCATGGTGATCATGATTATAGCGATTAATGGTTGCAAGTTGTATTATGAACCGTACTTGGGGCTTTTCAACTTTATTGACTTCAAGAATATTGACAGTCCTTTTCTATATATGAATAAATTGAGCTATTTTATTGAATGTTTTTTCCTTAGGTATTTTGATTTCAACTTTCCATTTCCAGCCAAGGTAAGCAAATTACAGCAATGCTCCTTTTCTGCCCTTCAGCATCAACATAATCAAAATATAATGTCCACTTAGTACACAGATGAGCTTGTAATAGAGAAGCTTAATAAAAAGAATATTTGTATAAGGAATAAAGCTGAAGAATTACGGGATTTCTCAGAAGACCTTTTATTCAAAAATTTTGATTTTTGACCCTGATGAATATGTACTTGGCAAGGGCTATCTTTTTTGAACAACAAAAGGGATAATTATTCAACAGCATCAATAGGATACAGTTACAAAGTTCCATTTATTTATTTTGGTTTGCCGCAGATGTGAAGAAAGATAAATGTCATGGTACTAAGTTAGACCTGATTAGGAACCACTGGAAGTGGAGCTGGATGCATGAGCTAAGTAAACTACAGTTTAGGGCCCCAGATTATGATGGCCCCCCTCCCCAAATTACTAAGTGTGAGGGTTCACATGGATGCAGAAGGACATGGTCACCCATCAATGGCTAACAAAGAAACATTTTTTCCCTCTCTGATAGGTAAAGCTAGCTCTCCTCTGGGGAGGAGTCCATACTTGGGGGCATCCTTCCTTCAGGTAAGTTAGGCCACAGAGAGATGGCACCCATCAGGTTGTATCCCTCATTAAGCCTTCCTCCCTTCTGCCCCACCTTTCCACCTTTTCCTAGACAGTCTACCCCCAGGCATTGAACCCCACCTGTCACGGGCTGGGGTGCCAGTCAAAGGGAGTTCAGAACAGGACAAGGTCAGGAGCCAAGAAGACAGTGCAAAGTCCGAAGCCAAGCCAGGGTCAGGAGCCAGAAACACAGAGCCAAGTCCAAAATCACAAACCAGAAGCGTAGTCACAAAGCCAAGCTGGGGTCAGGAGCCAGGAATAAATAACCGAGTCCAAAGCCATGGGGTCCAAAGGTCTAGGTGCAAGACCTGAGCCAAAGTGGATACAAGCAGCATGAAGCTGACTCGTTGCTTCCACAAAGAGTATTGCCCAGAGTGTGGAGTTAAATGCTGCTACCAATTAGCCAGCTGCACAATCGCCCAAGGTCCTGTTAGAACTCTGGGCTGGCCGAGCGTCTTCCCTGTAGCCTGGCCTCTCATTGCCCGGTTGCTAAGTTTTGTTGCAGTCACTCCCTTAAACGAGTCACACGTGTGAGTGAGTCAGGAGGACTTTCAGCTTGCAGTTCTTTCCCCTTATCTGGGCCAGGTGTGAAGACTGCTGCTGCAGGCAACCGCCAGCTATCCTCCTCTGCTGCTTCAGAGGGGCCAGCTGCAGTTTCTGCAAGCTCTGGCAGCTCTTCCTCATCCACCCCCATGACACTACCTAGCTGACATTGGCTCCTCGCTCCCGCTGTCCACCTATTCCTACTTCCAGGAGAGTCAAGCAAGTCTGTATGCCCCAGCTGTTGTGGAGTTGCCACTTCTGGACAAAGAGTTGAAGGAAGTGGACCCTCATTGCTGGGGTGTGTTGCTGCACAGGGTAAAGAACTAACTATCCACAATCACAGGTACCAAGTTTACAATCCAAATCAGCCCCACCTCCACATCTGCTTTTTAATGTTTTATGAACATCAGGAGATCCAACCACATATAAAATGTAGTTTTAATGTTATATCTAGATTAGACAACCAAAGTTTCTGTAAGTATCTTAGGTTAGCTATTCAGATGTTATTATTTTTTTCCTTCCTGTTCTCTGTTCTTATATTTGTATATTCCTGCAAATTTATCTTAATAAACTTTATTAGTTATATCTTGTGGTGTTTTTTGTGTTTTGGTGCTTCAATCTAAATCCAGTACTTTGGCCTATATTGGCTACAGCTACCAGAGTAATAGTTTTTGGAACCTGACTTGCAAGTGTCCAACCTTGCAGTGCTGACTTCTTGATCAACACCTAGAAGGGCTAGACCATTGGTCTTTGACTGGAGAGTTAGTAAAGGGACTCCTGAGGGACCTTCCACTCACCCCTGCTCTATATCACACCAGTTCCACTTTTCAAAACAGTATTGTTCATCCCAAACCTAAAATGCGCACAGCCAGTTTGGTGTAGTGGTTAAGTGCGTGGACTCTAATCTGGGAGAACCGGGTTTGATTCCCCCACTCCTCCACTTGCACCTGCTGATGTGACCTTGGGTCAGTCACAAGCTCTGGCACAGCTGTCCTTGAAAAAGAGCAGTTTGTGTCAGAGTTCTCTCAGCCCCACCCACCTCACAGGGTGTCTGTTGTGGGGAGGGGAAGGGAGAGGAGTTTGTAAGCCGCTCTGAGACTCCAAGTGAAGGGCGGGGTATAAATCCAATCTCTTCTTCTTCTTCTTCTTTTTTACCCAGAATTCACACACTAATTCCCACCACCATCTCTGCTACACAAAAACTATTCTTCAGAGATAACATAAGAATAGACTTTAAACTTTAAAACTTAAGGAACTTTAAAACTTCCTGATCCAAATGAAATCCTCATATTTGAAAGAAGAAGAAGATATTGGCTTACAAACTCCTTTCTCTTCCTCTCCCCACAACAGACACCCTGTGAGGTAAGTGGAGTCAGAGAGCTCCTTCAAGAACTGCCCTTTCAAGGACAGCTCTTGTCAGAACTATAGCTTGCCCAAGGTCAACCAGCAGCTGCAAGTGGGGGAGTGGGGAATCAAACCCGGTTCTACCAGTTTAGAGTCCGCACACTTAACCACTGCACCAAACTGGCTGACATATGAACGTTCAGAAGATTTTCTATTATTAGTGAAGCTACCTACAGAATAAATAGGAGAGGAAAGAGCTACAATTTCTGGCATTTGATTCGTTTTTCCTTTTCAAAACTGACTTTTTGTGCAATTCTCTGTGCAGTTTAACTCCACAGTACGTCTTGATGTTTTCTATTGGGCAGCAGGGCTTGATATGATAAAGACCGCTGTCTGCTTTTAAACACTGCCAGAACTGAGGCTATGCTTCTGTGGTTCCTTTGTTTGCATTCCACAGTCAGGCTTGAATGGATTAGAGCATTATATGGGACACAATACCACTGTCAGGTTGGTTCAGACAATTAAGGGCTACGGAATAGTCACTTTGTGTCTCACTGCCACTTGAATGAAGTGGCCAACCCCACGGTGAAATCATGAGGTTGTAGGCTACACAGGATCATCTGTTTCAGTCAGGAACTCCAGTAAACATAGCCAAGAACTCTCCTGAAACCTTTTCAGATCACAAAGTCCTTGAGTATAATAGCCAAATAATCGATAACTTGCAGATGAGACGTCTGAATATAGCTGTGCTACTAAACATAATTTGGTGCCAAGGAGTGGGCACAGTTTGTAGAAGGCTTGGGATTCATTCTTCAATATCTGCAGTTAAAAGACCTCTAATTACTACATGGTCGATGAGTTTAAAAGCAATTTCAAACATACACTTCTACATGGAGCAATCTCACACCAATTTAGAAATGCAGGTAAGATGGAAATACACATATGACACCAATTAAATAGTTCCTTCATTTGTAATAAATAACATATACTTCCCAGCTGAGCAGTACTTATGTGAGAATGAACCACACCATTCTTCAAAAAGGATATTTTGGAGCTGGAAAAAGTATAGAGAGCAACCAAGATGGTTAGAGGGCTAGAGCACCTTTCCTATGAGGAGAGCTGGAGAATCTGTGACTTTTCAGTCTAGAAAAGAGATGGCTAAGGGGAGATGTGATAAAGGCTTACAAAATTATGCATGGGTTGGGGCAAGTAGATAAAGGCTGCAGTCACACACTCTAAATAATCCACTTGAGAGCCAGTTTGGTGTAGTGGTTAAGTGCTCGGACTCTAATCTGGGAGAACCGGGTTTGATTCCCCACTCCTCCACTTGTACCTGCTGATGTGACCTTGGGTCAGTCACAAGCTCTGGCACAGCTGTCCTTGAAAAAGAGCAGTTTGTGTCAGAGTTCTCTCAGCCCCACCCACCTCACAGGGTGCCTGTTGTGGGGAGGGGAAGGGAAAGGAGTTTGTAAGCCGCTCTGAGACGCCAAGTGAAGGGCGGGTATAAATCCAATCTCTTCTCTTCTTCTTCTTCTTTCAGTGCACTTTCTGTTTTATTGTGTGAACTGGCAAAATCCAGTTGGAAAGTGCATTGAAAGTAGACTGAAAGTGGATTATTTAGTGTGTGTGACTGCAGCCAAAGAGAGCTTTTTCTCCCTTACCCATAATGCTAGAACTCAGGGATATTCAGTGAAGCTGTTAGAAAACAGGTTCAGGACAGACAAAATGAAATACTTCTTTGCTCAAGGAGTAATTAGACTGTGGAATTCATTGCAGATAGGGGTAGTGATGGCCACAAGCACAGATAGCTTTAAAAAGAAATAAACAGTTTCATGGAAAAAGTTCATCAGTGACTATCAGCTATGGTGACTGAAGGGAGCCTCCATTTACAGAGGCAGCAGAGCTCTGAATATCAATGCTGGAAAGCAACAGCTAGGGAGGGCCTCAGCCTCTGTGCCCTGATTATTTGGCCCTTAGGGCAACTGGTAGGCTGCTGTGTGGAACAGTACGCTGAATTGGATGGACCACTAGTCTGGTCTAGCAGGCTCTGCTTATGTTCTTATTAAGCCCTTCTTTGCGCAGAGATCCATGTTCTTTGCAGTGTGCAGACTTGCTTCCACATGTCTTCTTCTGTTCTTCAAATTGGAAGCTTTCCTGGGAGACTAAGTGGGGGGAGGGGAAGAAAGATGCACTGTACTCACTGCATGTTCTGCAAAGAGAACTTTCCTCTTGCATTCTCTCTGACCCGCTTCCATATGCTATTCACCTAAACTGCTTAACGTTATTTTGGAATCTGTCACATACATAGATCATACTTCATACTGACCCAGCCAGTGGTCATATTTTGAGCCAGGCCACTGATCTGCCAAGGTCTATATTGGCTACTCTGACTGGCAGCAGTTCTCCAAGGTCTCCCATAACTGTCTTACCTATTACCCGATCCTTTTAAAACTGGAAATACCAGGGATTGAACCGGACACCGTCTGCATACAAAGGGAATGATCTACTTCTGAGCCACAGACCGTCCATCATCAACACAGGGCAAATTCTCCCAACAAACAGTATTTGCATGTGTACCTAGGATTTTCTCTATCAGCAGCCCTTGTGTAGAATTTTAGCACAATGCCAAAATGTACGCTTTATATGTAAAAAAGAGAAACGTTATATGTAAAAAAGAAAAAAAAAGTCACAGAAAGCCTGTGATTTCTCACCACACTGACACCCCATTCAAGATTAAAGTTCAACTGCCAAATGCAAGCAAGGCTAGCAATTTTCCAGCCAGATGATCCATCTGAGTCGCACAATATCCTCCCTCCCGTTGCCATGCTGCAAGACTTAAGAAAGATGTTCGTAGCTCAGTAAACCCCATCAATATTTTCAAGAAAATGAACTCTGAATACACAAAGACTGTATTTCAGGAGGATTAATATCCAATTACAACAATATCTACCCTCACTGTAGAGGGGAAGTGAATATATCAAAGGACTATCTTCCTTGCCCAGGGGGCTTGCTTTGCTTTGTTTAGGATTATAGGTGGCTCATTACAATTTCATGAGCAATGCTAAAAGATGCAGAAATACTTTGCCAGCCTCTGCTGACAATGGTTCCCTGCAAGTAGATCAATAGACAGATGTCTGGACTCTAAAACCAGTTCAAACACATCTAAAGTAAAAGCCTATTCCACTGACTGTCATTTACCAACTGGATCCATGTGTATTTTGCTTTCTGACCACGATAATGGTCTTATCTCTGGATTGTGTCCAGTCAACATAAGCAAGAAATTGTTCTGAAGAATTAATTGAACACATCGCATGGAAAGTGCAGTGCATGGTCCACTGGGAGATACCAGAATAAGAAAGGAAGCCTTTCAGACCTTTTCTGAAGGCAAGCAAAGGCCCACTGCAACCTCTCCATGGATGTTGATCAGGAAGCCAGGTCCTAACCACAAAGTAACTCTATGGAGAGGTGACAAATTGTCTTACTTATTGGCTTACATAGACTGTTGGCTTCCTGTTCTTCAAAAGCTGGAGTATATCAAAACTAGTCCCTTATATCCCAGGAACCTGCAGTGCCCTAAATCAAGGAATAATCCCTTTTAAAAATAGTCCCTTTATAATCTTTATGAAAATACAGATGAAGAGTCAGAACATGTCATGTTTGGGCCAATCACCTACTAAACAATCAGGGGAGTGGTGGCACAGAGGATTTATCCTCTGGTTAGTAACATCTGAGCTGAACTGTACGGCTGTCAGTTCTAGCCCCATGTTGGTGTGAGCTACCAGCCTTGTCCCTAGCTCACCATCCACCCAGTGGTTCGAAAGCTTCAGCGAGTAGATAAAATGGGTACCACTCCTTAGAGAGGGTGGGCACACCAAACCCCCCCAGTGGGGGAGGTGTTAGCCGGCGACCGGAATGCTCAGCTCGCAAGATTGAAAGACTCCGAGAAGCCTGTAATGGGCCGTTCCAGCCAGGCAGTGGCAGTGCGGTGCTGCAAGACCTGGAGAAGCTGACGTCATCTAGCCAAGCCGAAGTGAATATGCCGACGGAACACGTGTGACCCTGCAGCTGAACAAACCCTTGCCGACTGTGAATGTGTGTGATTAAAAGATATATGTTGTCCTCCCTTACCCCCATAAATCATTGTTAGTCCCGCATGAATGAGTAACTGTAAATCGCTCAGAGCCAGCAAGCTCTGCAGGATTGAGCGATTAATAAATTGAAAGATTATTATTATTATAATGGTAGCGATAGGTGTTTCAGTGACTGATCTATAATGCTTTACTGATGAAAAACCTTTGGAAGCTGTTTTATGCTTAACAATGCAAGCCACAAATAAAAGTATTTTGGATCTCCCATTAGCAATAGTACCTAATATTAATAGCTTGGAGCCTACTAAGTAATTTACGGTGTGATCATAAGCAGAGTTACATCCTTCAAAGCCCATTGACCAATACAGTTAGAAGAGTACACTTTTGCTTAGGATTGCACAGTTTCAGTGAGAAGTGTTTTTCAGTGATTAACCAATATTCCATTGTTTAAGTCTGAATTTGACTGCAAACTGTAAGAAGCACTCTTAAAAGCTGTCCATTTTATAAATATCAAAAGCTGTTCCAAATTGCGTTATAAATGCTTTTCAATTGCATCTTTGTGAACTGCTTTCTGATGGGTGTCCCTGTCCATCTACCATTCAGACAAAAATTAAAATACCATTCAGATATAAAAAATAACTTATAAAAGAGGTTCCTTCCTTGATCCTGCTGGGTTGGGGTAGTGGTGGTGGAGAGCTACATGGCTTGCCTCTCTATAACTCAAGACTTGGCTACTTTGCCTGCCTGGCTCCCATAACTAAACATGTTCCTAATTCAGTGTTCTAAACTGGATCACAAATATTTTACACACTCTTACACTGCTACCTGCAAACAGTAGTTTTATCCAATTAGTTCTGAGCAAGTACCGATACGATGAATTTTTGGGTGTGTGTGTGAGTATTTGTGTGTGTGTGTGCTTGTGAGCCTGGAAGTCATGGTGACTTCTGGCAACCCCTAGTGGGGTTACCACATTTCAGAGAGGGGCAAGATATTACCTGCCTCTGAGTCCCAGCCCTGGTATTCCTTGGAGATCTCCCACCCAAGTACTCACCAGGGTTGGCCCTGCTTAGCTTCTGAGTTTTGACAAGATTGGGCTTGCCTGGGCTATCCAGGTCAGGGCCCAATGTGATGAATATTGAGAACCAACAACAAATGCGGAAGCAAAAAAACAGCACATATATGTGGGAAATAGTTGATTTTAAATGATTGACTACCTGCTTTGGTTACTCTGGGATGTAGGTAATCCAAAAAGTCAGAAAATTTTGAGCATTTATTGACAGTGGCTACCTGGCCAGCAGCCACGTTGAATGTCATCAATTGCACAGACTCTAAACTATTCAAAACACCGCTAGTATTAAAATATCCAATGTTATGGGACACTTGACTACAAAGGAAACAGGCACAGAGCAGAGCAAGTTTGATTTTTAAATGTCTTGTCTGAGAAAATTAAACCCTCACTAGTTTCCTTTGGATGAAAGAGCATGGGAGGCTCATTTTGGTCTTTGTGATATTACTTGAATTATACATACACATGGTAGGAGGCAAACAGACACTTGTATGAGGAAGTAAATCTGCTACCCTGCATTATAGCTACACATGGACATCATTTCTGCAAGCAAATTGCCCATTCAGTGAACAGCTACATATATTAAAGAACATAAAGGTTCTTTTGTGTCAAATCCTCAACTCCCATTCAGAATCATTGCAGGAAAAAACCTGTAGACTCATTCACCGTAATCGAATAGCAGACTCACAGGTTCACATTCAGAAACTCTGACAAGATTGGTTTTCTTGTTACCTTTGAAAAACTGTGTGAGAGGGGCTGAGACCAGATCCCTCAAGTCCATTGCCAAAGCTAGCACTGTACCATTAAGATTCTCAGTTCCCACTGTAACCCCTTCTCCACTGAATCACATGATTTCTCAATGCCTTTTGTCATGAGTAGTACAGTAGCATGTGATTTTAGAGTGCTATACCACAAGCTTTACAAATTCCTTTCAAGATAAACATTTTTTAAAAAACTCGATTCTAAACCCCCTCAATAAAACTACATTCTCAGACAGATTACTTTTCCAGTATACAACATTACCAGCTCTAAGGCAAGACTTATGTGACATGGCATATATCAGCAACTTTACACACATTGGGGTTGTAACAAAAGTAGAAAAATAACATTGGTTTGCCTCCATCTCTCCTCAGCCTACTCCCACTGGATTAACTTGAACCAGGAGAATAAAGTAGACACAAAGCTTGAATAACTTGCATGTTTTCATTGGAGGAATCCTTTTAAATCCAACTGTGCAGCACATATTCTCAGATACAGTGAGTTGGCTTTTCTCTGGGCTCTTTTGAACCTGCACACAATGACATGGATTCAAGCTGACAGGGGCCTCACATTTTGCTAAGTGGATGAGACACACAGTTAATGATACGGCCTGTGATCTATCAGGGAGCAGACAAAGTATTACCTCTTTGATCAATAATATGGTCACAAACCAGAAGGTACTCTCTTTTTCTTTAGTTGCGCCATCCCTGGCTACAGGAAAGCTTGGGAATAAAAGATCAGTTTTTAAATATTTCATTTACTTCTCAGGCTCTGGAGATTAATATGGCCGTCAGAAGCAATTATCTGGTGGCCAGGCTGGAGTCTAAAGCTCAGGCCAATTCGTGTTGCTACTACACAAAGCAGGCAGGCCGGTTATCACTGGGTAGCAAGTCCCAGAAAATGCAGTAATTAGGTTGTAGAAAAGGCAGCACAGAGGGCGAGAATGAGAAGGTAACTAGGTGGCCCAAAGTAATTTGGCTTCCTGAAATGCGCTCCTACCTTCCTCCTTCCAATTTTATTAAAGCTCCATAATATGCTGTGTTACGCTCTTATGGAAGGTAATGGGGAGGCAAGCACTTAACTGTAATGAAATTAGATTCCTCCTCCTCTGCACCAGAGGCACAATGACATTTTCTTGTAAAAGCCATGAAAGCTGTTTTTAAAAATGGAAGTGACAGAAAAACACTGGAATCCACTTCCCGGCAAAGGATGAAGGAGCTGAAAGCTGATGAGATCGAGCACTTTATTGTCCCAAGTAGCGTCTGCTTTTCATTTGAAGCTGCTGCGGAGACGGGCGGGCAATGCTGTCAAAACCAAAGGAAATGAACCTTCCCGTTTTATCACCCCACAAAAAGAGAGATTGTTTTCCCATTCCCACTAAATCAAAAATATAAAAAAGGGTCTCAATTTGGTCATAAAAATGAAATGAAAGCCATCTCTCTACATTTACACAGGCTCATTTGGTTGGATGGGGAACTATATGGAAATAAGTCTTCCTAATAGCGTGCCTTATTAAAAAAATCAGAGAGAGTAGCAGAGAAACAATGTGGTGAAGCCTGGCCTGCGAATGCCTTTGATCATTTTGTCATCAGCATGTTAAGGTTATTTTGCTTAAAGATATCCATTATTTCGTTATATTTGGCTGCTAAAGTAGAAGTCAATCAAACCCTAAGATCTACCACCTCAGCAGCAGGAAAGCAAAGGATTGGGCATTGGATTTCCAGCAATGGCACAGAGACATGTCGTATCCTGGGGCTTGGAGCAGTCTCTACTCTGCACAGCTGCGGCCTCTAATGTGGTGTTACCTCCCTTCCCCAACCACTATGTGGTGAAGGGACAATGTACACATAGTTTTTTTTTCCCCTGGGGAAAGGAGAAGAGGAAGGGAAAAGTAGACTAAGACCAGTTGATGGGCCTTGTACTAAACCTCTGACTTTGCACTGGCTGCCTGATGAAAACACAGGACAATGTCAGTTGGATAATTTGATCCCTGATCATACAGGATTAAGCTGTAAATTAAAAGGATTATAAAAGATTATTTCAGGTTGATAGAAGGGCATTCAAGTTCTGTCTTTCTGAGCCTCCAGAGCAAGCAACAATCATTCATATGTATACTGTTCTGTTCTGCAGCACAAAAACATGATATATAATATTGTTCTCCATTCTCTCTACCATTCACTAACTTAATGCTCCCTCTCTCCACATTCCCTGGATGCTTTAAAGACAACATGGCAAGCTGCACATGTCCAGTGGGTTTACCCAAACTCTAGCATCTTCCGTGAGTTCAGGAAGTTGTAGTGGGCATGAACCAGGAGACTGAGGGATATAAATACTTCAAATAAAGGCGTACAAAGGGGATTTAGAACTAAAAGCTTTCTTTCCTTCTGGAGATGTAGAAAAAGTCTTTCTAGGAAAAAGCACATTGAAGAGAGTGGCATCACAAACCCACAGGCAAAGAGAATGATTTATTTGGTGCAGGAAGCAATTTTACATGGTGTCCTTTACAACACAGGTACTGACAAAAATATGTGTGTGTGTGCGTATGTACACACACACACACACACAAATACTTTTCCTTTTAAAATGCTTTAGAATGGCCTACAAGTTATACTAACATGGCCTGTATCTTACACCCCCACTGTGCAAACTTTGCAGTCTTTCTCTAGACTAAGGAGTCTTTTTTCATCCTAAGTGACTTTTCCTTCAACAGAAGAGTAGGGACAGGCATGAACTCAGAAAATGCAATTTGATTCGTGGAGGACTCATGAACTGAACCATTACAAACGAAAAAGGCTTCATACATACCAAACTGTTTTTTGAAGTTCATGATGCGGTAGAACTCTCCCCCAGTGTGTTAGAAACATCAAACTTGCAGGGGATTTCTGGATGGCTCCCCTCTACCAGCCCTCCAAGTTTGGTGCGAATTGGATTTACAGGGTCCAAGTTATGGCTCTCCAAGGAAGGTGCCCCCAGGAAAGTGCTTTCTGGGGAAATGACAGGTGCAGGTTCAGGAGTGTATAGAACGAATCCTGTGCAAGCTACATATGCCACACTCACAGAGGGTATCCAGCTGACTCTCCTCTATGAGCCCTCCAAGTTACATGCAGTTTGGATTCATGGGATCTGAGTTACGGCCCTCCAAAGAAACTGCCCCCATCCTCCATTGTTTCAAATGGAGGGGGAAAAACAGCAAAAAAAAAAAGCAAGAGCAATAGAAGCCCAGCAGAACAGAATCAATGTCCCAGAAAATCTCTGCAGTAGAAACTGAAGGTGGGGGACATTTTTTGCAAGCCCATTAGAACCCGTGCAATGTGCCCAGCAGAACCAGTGCCACTGTGGCACTGCAAATGCAACTGGGCTAAGGTCAAGCCAGGAAAGTACCTTTTGGGGAAATGTCAGGCACAGGTTCTAAAGTGTATAGAATGGATCCCCTGCAAGCTACACATATACCAAATGCACAAAGAACCTCACTCTGCCACCCACTCCTCTACAATCTCTCCAAGTCGTGGATAGATTACATTTCTGGGGTCTTGTCTACAGACCCTCCCCCCAAAAGTCTCCCACCCCAGTGCTCTCTCTGGAAAAGACAGCTGCAGTTACAGTCAGGAGTCTATGGACCAGCTCAGGAACAAGCTAGTGACACCAAGCTCACAGACAGACAAAGAAGAAGAAGAAGAAGAAGAAGAAGAAGAAGAAGAAGAAGAAGAAGAAGAAGAAGAAGAAGAAGAAGAAGAAGAAGAAGAAGAAGAAGAAGAAGAGATTGGAATTATACCCTGCCCTTCACTACCCAAAGGAGTCTCAGAGTGGCTTACAAACTCCTTTCCCTTACCCTCCCCACAACAGACACCCTATTAGTAGGTGGGGCTGAGAGAGCTCTGACAGAAACTGCTCTTTTTCAAGAACAGCTGTGCCAGAACTATGGCTTGCCCAAGGTCATCCAGCAGGTGCAAGTGGAGGAGTGGAGAATCAAACCCGGTTCTCCCAGATTAGAGTCCGCGCACTTAACCACTACACCAAACTGGCTCTGGAAGCAAGGCAAGTATTCCCCATAGGCTCGCAGCTTCCCCAAGTCCCCAAAGGCAGGTTCTGAAGGACAGAAAGGCAAACCAGGCACTCCCAGAGTTTTGACGGGGGCTCCCCAAAATAACTCCACAGACCTCAGAGCCTCCCTTAGGGCTGAAATATACAGGTCCAGAGCACACCACATCATCACCTAGGGTGTATTCTTCAACTCTGCAAAGGAATGGAAACACACATGTTGAGCTGGCACCCCCCCCAAGTTTCCAGAGGCAGGTTCCAAAGGACAGGGTGTGGCAATGTTCCCATGTGGTGGCCTGGAAACACGGCCTCATGATTGGAGCAGGTGGGAGGAACAGCTGCTTTCACAGCCCTGAGTCCACCTGAGGCCCAAACCCAAAAGGGTGCAACAAAATATATAGACGTGGTGGCTCGAAGCCCTGGGACCACCTGAGACCCAATTCCAAAAGGGAGCTACAACACATGTGGATGTGGTGACTTGAAGTCCTGAGACCATCTGAGATCAAACCTGAAAGGGCACAACAACATAAGTAGATGTGGTGGCTCAAAGCCCTGGGAACAGCTGAGACCCAAACCTGAAAGGGTACAATGACCAGCTGAGACCCAAACCTGAAAAGACACAATGACGTACATAGACATGGTATCTCAAACCCCTGAGACCACCTGAGACCCAAACCTGAAAGGGTACAACAACATATGTAGACATGGTGGCTCAAAGCCCTGAGACCAGCTGAGACCCAAACCCGAAAAGGTATAATGACATATGTAGACATGGTGGCTAGAAGCCCTGGCAGCTTGGTGGGCACCCCAGCCAGACACCACAAAGAATGGAACTGTGTCCATAACACTCAAAGCACACACACACACCCGGCTAAAATACACTGGGAGTACTCAGAGGATAGACAGAAAGTCAGACATCCCCAGAGTTTTGATGGGAGCTCTCCAAAATAACTCCATGGAAGCTTGATGGGCACCCCAGCCAGACACCAGAAGGAAGGGAAGCATGCCTACAACACTCCCAGGCAGAGGCGGCCATCCTCCTATCCATGCACCCAGAGCATACATCATTTGGGAGGGGGTCAGCCAGTCATTGGAGCTGATGCTGACCTTCTCTTCCCCATGCAGGATGACATCCTGCACCATGCTCTTCTGTTCCACCAAACACACAATCATGGCATAGGTGGAGTTCCAGTGGGTGGCCACATCCTGGATGAGCCAGTGCTCAGGTTCATCCTCTTCCCCTGCCTCTTGCACAGCAGACGCATACACTTGATGCTGCGTAAGAAGTGGGCATCTAGGTGCCGGCAGGTCTCAAGCAGGACCACAGCTTGAAGGTGGCAGTGTCCCAGGTGGCCCTCCCCAGCCCCAGAGCATCCTTCACCACAAGGTGAAGCATGTGCATCAGGAAGATGATGCCCTTCAGCCACACAGCCTTCACCGCTGCCAGCATGCTGGTGCCAGCGTCCATGACCATGTAGCCATGAATGATGTTGCTGCTGCCCACCCACACCCTCAGGCTACTCTGTATTGTGGTGGTGATGATTGCTGCCATGTGGTCTCCATCCATCCCCTGCATATGAAGCAGAACCACTTTGTAGTCAGGTGGCAGGACTGTCACCTCTTGGGGCCTGGACCAACAGTTTGGACAGTGAGGTCCTCCAGTTGCCACCAGTAGGCAGTGAGGGAGAGGTAGCCATGCTGCTGACTGCTCCAGAGGTCCACAGTGAAGAGGACAGTTTGGCCTTGCACTCTGGAGAGTTTGAACTAGACCATCGCTACCGCTCTGCAGTATGGCAGACAAGACTTGCTGCTTCATGTTCTTCCATGAAGGGACAGAGTACCAGGGAGCCAGGTGCTACAGCAGCCAGTGAAAAGCTACATCCTCCAGGAGGGAGAAGGGTTGGCCATCCACTGCAATCATCTCACCAATTAGGTGAGTGCTTCCCTTGCCCTTTTGGGTGGCACTGTTGGCATTCCTGGGGGCATGACCTCTTGGAGGGTGGCCTGACTTGGGGTCCCAACCATGGCACCCAGAGTGCAGGGAGCTTTTCTGCTCCCCCTCCACTTCTCCCTGCTGAGAAGTAGAGGGCCTTTTCCTCCTCCCACTGCCCGCCACTCCTTCCACTGGGGTTAACTGCCACCAGTATTCTGATATTTTGTAATGTTCTAATTGAAATGCTGTGTTTTAAATCTGTATTATGTATGTTTTTATTCTGTACTGTTGTGTTTGTTGTTGGAAGCCGCCCTGAGCCTGCTTTGCGGGGAGGGTGGGGTATAAATTAGACTATAAATAAATAAATGAAAATGAACAAAGTAGGGCGCAGCCTTTGTGGGTGTCTGTGGAGAACAGAGGAAGATAGGTCTTTGGGGTTTGTGCCCCTGTGGACATGGGTGTGGCACACTTGGTACTCCGCCACACAGGGGTCACTGGGGAGGGTGTGGAAATGTTTCCACAGGGTGGCCTGGAAATGGGGCCCCATGCTTGGAGCAGGTGGGACTAGGCACAGCTGCTTTCTGGCACTGGGATGGGAGGTGCCAGAGAGTGGTGTATTTGGTGCAGCAAGAGCAGCAGGGAGCTGGGATGTGGAAGGGGAGGATGCTTCCCCCCACTCTCTGAACCACTGCTGTCAGAGTCCTCTGCAAATACTCTTAGCAACTTCTGGTCTCTGGGCAGTGCTAAAAACCTTTTTGCCTCTTGGGAGAGCCCCATGGACGGAGCAGGGGAAGGAGGCTGCAAACCCCTGGTAATGCCCTGCTGGGGCAGGGCTCCGGGGAGGTGGCAGGCTGGGTTTGGGGGCAAGGGCCTCTGGTATGTGGAGAAGGGTTTCTTCCCCCCATGATAAGCACCCCTTCTACCCACTTTAATCCTCATTGCCTTCACAATCAGGAGGCATAGGTATAAATGTGGGCCCTTGTCTGAGGCACCCACCCGCTAAGCCCCTGTGCTTGGCATAAGCAGAGAGACTGGATGGCTCAGAGCCCTGAGACCACCCCTGAGACCAAAGCTCTGGGAGGATATATAAATGCGGGCCCTTGTCGGAGGCACCCATCAGCTAAGCCTCTGAGCTCAGCATGAGCAGAGAGACTGGGTGGCTCACAGCCCTGATTCCACCTACCCAAACCCCAGCAGCAGAGAGCAAATCACAATCAGGAGGAATGTTTTTTTTGGGGGGGGAAACCTGGGTCCTCACTGTTGAGGCACCCAGTAGCTAAACCCCAGTGCTCAGCCTGCACAGAGAGAGTGGGTGGCTCAGAGCCCTGAGTCCACCTACCCAAACCTCAGTAACAGAGAGCAGATCACAAGCAGAAAGCAATGAATCTGCTCTGCCTTTAACAAGCTCCATGCCCCTCTCTTACCAGCCAACACAGGAAAGAGTGGGAGGGGAGCTCACTGAATATATAGCATTCTGAGCCCATAGAGCAAAATGGGAACTCTGTGACTGGTGCCCTGCAGTGCCTGTTAAGCTTTGGAGGGCTCCTATTGGTGTTTCCAAGGCTTTTGAATTCTGCCCCCGCATTGCCTTGGAGTTTTGTAAACAGTTTAATTGATCCATGTCAGTCTGTCTCCATTCATGAACTGCCACAAACTGCTACGAACAACACTAAAAGTTCGTGAAAGTTGCCACCACGAACTTGACTTCACAAATCACAAACCAGCCAAAGTTCGTCATGAACTTTAGTTCGTGAGCTGGTTCACGCCCATCCCTACAGAAGATCCACATAAGTTGGAGGAAGGTTGCTTAGACTGGATATAGTTCTTAAGATTGCACTGTTACCTGCCAAGCAAAGAATCATGTTCAGTTTGTCCACTCTTTGCCCTGTGTATCTGGATGCATCATTTCATTGACCAGCACTGGGCACACTGCATTGCCTTGCTTTAAACTACAAAGAGAACCTAAGTAGTAAGTCACAAACTCATAAACTAGCCGCTCATTCTGGTTATCCTGGGAGGCCCTGCTTTGGTTGCCCCCACCATCTGAGGCTAGATTGGTAGGAACCTGAGACAGGGTCTTCTCCGTTGTGGCACCAAAACTTGACAACTCCCTTCCCAGGATGATTTGTCTGTCTCCCTCTATCAGGGTCTTTCATGAGCAGATGAAGTCTTTTTTTGTTTGTTTAATCTGGTATGCCTACAACAGCATCTTTTGACCCTCCTTCTAGTGTAGTTTGTTCATGTATTTTTAATTGAATTGTATATTTTAACTGTTCACTTCCTTGTGCACCCTGATTGGGTGGAAAGGCAGCATAAAATATTCTTAATAAATAGTTAAATAAATAAAATAAAAATCTCAAGACTAGTTCTCTTGTGATGAAGTGCCTGTTGACAATTGACAGCGGCTGCAGTAGCTACCTGATTGTGGGAGCAGTTTAATCATGCAAAGGGTGGGCACACTCAGATTTTTTCGGAGGCATCTAAAGAGTTTGGTGAATTATTGGCTCTGTGATCATATCCAGCAAGGAGGGCATAAGCCAAACCAGGTGATCAAGCATCCTGGACTGAAACTGCCCAGGTGTCTGTCTTTTTTCTTTCTTTCCAAGTCTCATAGAAGTATAGGAGGTGGGGATGATTTTGATAGGCAAACTTGTGCAGCATTGGAAGAGTTAAGCCCCCCTCTCTCCTCCCTGTGACACCCTGATGCAAATCATAAACCCACGGACCTGAAATGCAGCTTTAAAAAAAATGGTAGAAGATCTGTGATCTCTGTGCCATCTAGCTTGACCCTCAGCAATATCATTTGCAAAACTTTATGCTGTGCGGCAACATCAGGGCAATGCTAACATTTAAAAATGCAGGTAGAAAGCACCAAAAGAGAATGGACTAAACGTAAAGGGAAATAATTTGCAATATGATTAAGGAGCCCTGTTCAGAATGCCATATACCAGGCTTCCATCTTTCACTGGAGACTGAAGAGCATTATAGTCAAAACTAAGTGGTCTTTGGGGGTCAATTAGAGTGGACTTTTGACAAGGCTTTCCATCTTTTATGAGTATAGCAGTCCTGGAAGAGCAAGGCCTTGATTAGTTGGAAGACTCAATGCCTTGGCAATGAGTAATAGGAAGAGAGAAACCAAGTGCATTTCCTTGAAGAAACATGAGCCCCGAAGAAGTCAGCATTCTGTCTCTGTCTGTTCTGTTCCCAGGAAAGAGACAACAACTACAAGCAAATCTGACACAGCGTGCTCTGTTTTAGTGATTTTCCTTCCCTCGTACATCACCCTGTCGGCATCAATACCCTTTGGATACCTTTCCCTTCTTATTATTCTGGGAGTGGCACACAGACTTGAATTTCCCAAGGTGACAACTCTGCACAGTCAAGAGCTCCCTGTGTAGAGATGTAAAATGAAAGAGCCTCCTTCTGCCTCTGTTGAGAAATTCATCTTGGGGCTTGATTTCAAGTTCCCGCTGTACTGGCAAGATTAGCAAGCAATGCACCATAGGGAATGCAGGCGGCTCCTCCTGTTTAGGTTCCATTTTTGAGATCAGATGAGATTGAATACTCGGGGATCAAATTCCGGCAAACAGGAGCACAGTTTCTAATTGAACATGGAAAATGAAACCTCATTCCGTCTCCTCATCTGCAGCCCGAGCCTACACTTCAGGTGGGATTTAAAAGCCACTACACAGCCTGTTGTGAACCAAGCAAAAAGTGATAAGCAGCCACAGCAGCCGACCAACGGTTTTCTATGAAATCATGAGAATTAATCATGTGGTAGCCGCAGGTACCTGTATCTGTCAAACACCAGCTGGGAAGGTTCCATATGTGACCCAGCAGCAAGAATCCGAGCAGAGTTTTTAACATTATTGTATTCAGAAAAGTTCACCTTACCATGGAAGATGTGTGCATACAGAGGAGACAGCAGAGGACAGAGCCAATAAGAGAAAGAGACCATCATCCTGCTCTTTCAGAAGAACAGTTTGAAAAACTATGTTCCAAAAGGACTGGAGACCCTGATGGCAGTCTCTGTCTCTCTCCCCTCCCCACCCCCCCATACAAATGTACAGGATTTCTTCACAGCCATGAAGGTGAACAATGTCAAGATCAAATAATCTAGGAGGTAAATTTAAGCTGAGGTGCCCCTCCTTATCAAGACTGGGAGCGCAGCAAACGATGAGGAGACTGATAGGAA
The DNA here is from genome assembly GCF_001447785.1 of Gekko japonicus. Lineage (NCBI taxonomy): Eukaryota > Metazoa > Chordata > Lepidosauria > Squamata > Gekkonidae > Gekko > Gekko japonicus. The sequence continues at coordinate 106,284 of NW_015176523.1, read as the reverse complement.
TGGGGTTGCCAGCTCTGGGTTTGGAAATACCTGGAGATTTGGGGGGGGGTGAAGCCCGGGGAGAGCAGGATTTGGGGAGGGGAAGGACCTATACAGTCCACCCTCCAAAGCAGCCATTTTTCTCCAGACAAACTAATACCTGTCACCTGGAGATAATGGTAACAGCAGGAGAGCTCCAGGTGCCACCTGGAGGTTGGCAACCTTAGATAGGAAATAGGCTCTACTCTTGAAACAAAGTGGAGGCTGTAACTCACATGCTCAGCTTGTGGCATCCCAAATCACTGATGCTAAGAAAACTGATAGAGGTCGTGGTCACACATGTGAGACAAAGGGGGGGGGGAGTGAGGCTATTTCCTCCAGAGGAATTTGACCCGCAGTTGTGCGATCACACAGTCCTTGGAAGCTGCGAGCACAGCCCACCACTGCGTGATCAAATGCAACTGTGGGTGAGTTGGGGGGGGGTTGCCATTTGTTTCTTAGCCGCTTCAACGAGGAATCGAGGAATCGCATCTCTGCACTGAGGGCTCCCTATGGAGTTTGCGATGATGCGAATACTGAGAAGGGGGGGGGGAAAGGCACGGAGTCGGGATGGCCTGATCAGACCATCTCGAGGCTACGGAAGCACGCTGGAGCGATCAGACAGGGGAAAGTCCATCTGTGGCCTGTCGCAACCCGCTTACTACCAGATTTTCCCAAGTGTCTGTTTACTCCACTTCTGCGGCAGAGCAAAACGGGTTGCCGATGGCTGTGAGCAGGGGTCATTTCGTAGAAAAAGAGCTAGGGGGACTCATTAGCATAACTCATTAGCATATGCCACACCCCCTGACATCACAGGAAGTGTGTCCTCCCCACAGCCGGCGGTGACCTCCAGCGGGCACCAGCAGGGAGCTCCAGGCCCCGCCCTCCCACACCTCACCCGGGGGGATGGCGTCCCCCCGCGTCCCCCCCCCAAATGACCCCTGGCTGCGAGGCACTTCCCAGATGTTCATGTCTGATTGCGCCCTTTAAATCCACCTGGCATTCGTGCCTATGGCGGGTCTAATTGTGTGTATGACCACCCCCAGAGAGAACTTTTCTGTCCTTCTCTTATAATATCAGAACTGATGGACAGAAGATTCAGGACCTACAGAGGCAAATATGCCTTCACTCAACACATAATCGTACCAGAATATGTATAGAGGACACATGGGTTTGGTCAGTGCCTAGATGAGAGGCCTCCTGGCTGCTTGGATTCCAAGATGCAAGAAATGTGGGATTTAAATATAATACGTAAAATAAACAGAGAATGTATTCATGAAATTCAGTACCACTAGCTTAGACAGCTTCAACCAGGGATTAGATGAATTTATGGAACCTATACAGGAATCAAAAGAGGCAAGGAGTTTTCATAGAATGAAACATGTCTGGCAAAATTTGTTTTTCATCATGCCAAGTAACATTCTCCCCTCCATGCTGAGAGGCTGTTTAACAAGGGGTAGCAAAGTGGCTGTGGAAAATGCAACCATGCAGAAGCTGCTCCAATCAACAAGCTGTTTGCTTGTAGGGTCTCAGCCAATGGACTTTAGGTTTTTTAGCCTTTTACAGACGACAACAAAATACCCCCCAAAGTGTTTGCATGGCAAAAATTACAAAGCCAGCATTATGATGCATTGTACATCAAAGGTTTACTCCATGGAGCAATCTCTTCGTGATTTTATTTCAAGTGACCGTTTTGATGCTGCTTATTGTAGAGCATCAAGCCCAAAGTCTGTGCCTGGGGAGGCATTCAATATAGATCCTGGCACTGCATGCATAGTTAAGAATGAAAATATCAGCTATGGCCCTCTCTAAATGAACTAATTATCTAGCAAAGATTCCAGTGTTTCACAGGACATAAAAAGTATCTATTTCCAGCTATGGCTTTCTGTTCTCTGTTTGGATCATTCATCATCGGTTTTTCAGGAGCGGGGAAGTGCATCTGTGGGATGCTGCATGAACACAATTGGAGAAGATAAATGCAACTCGTTCCTAATTCATACTTTTTTTCTAAATTAAAAAAGTCACTATGGCCATGGATAATGCAGTGCCTTTTATATACACAAGATTTAAAAAAAAATTGTCAGAGGCCCATCTGCCGGAAGGCTCTTGAAGCCCTGTGTCCCCCACACACTAAAATTATCCTTGCTACATTTTACTTGGCACTGCCGATTGCTATTTTGAATCTTAATTTCAGAAATAACACAGTGTGAAATAAAAGCTTCTGCACTTTGGCCTGCTTAGCAGGGCAGCTATAACTCCCCAAGTCTAATTGCTATGCTGGTCCCTCTCCCCCTCGGAGACACAGACCCTTAATAAACTCTTTTAGAGATTTCTGAAAGCTCCATTCACAGCAAACTATTCTAAATTACATTCCTTGATGGTGTTAAATAACTTAACAAATCACTAAAGGCTGTGCTTTATTAAGGAAAAAGAAAGTAAAATGCTCAGAGGTTTGGTGTTAATTACATTGAAAATATCTAACCCTTCAGAGGACATATATCAAATACTACCTTTGCATAGTCAGGGTTAATACTTACCTTCCACATACCAAATGTTATTTTGCCTCTGTAGCCTATTTGGCCAAACTCTATAATTTGCCATAATTGGCTTGGATGTTAGTTGCCTGCTTTAGCGCACCAATATATGGAGTTGTGATGCCTGGGTATTCCCCGGTTGGGCTTCTTGCTATATGGTTGCCTGGCAGTCCCATTTGGGCAGTAACAAATTGTACTTGCACGCAGCTGATCTTGCTAACTCTAGGTTGCAGGATTCTAAAAGTGTCATATATTAATGGATTGAAAGGTGGCTGGTTTTACCTCACACTACTTTCCATTAAACTATTTTATGATATTATGTGGAGTAAGTTTGTGAAACTATTATCCAGAAGGCAAGCATACAGTTGCTTGATATATGCCACCTGTAGCTAAACTGTGTTCTACTCGTATAGTCCCACTCATTGCACTGGTTCAGAGGGGAGGAGTTACACTAATCTGATATTCCACAGGAGAAACTACATTAAATGGAAAGATTTGGCAAGAAAAATCTAACTGTCCAGTGAACATGAATAACGATCCATTCACACATATTCTGTTTTACTAAATGTGCACAGTAAAAGAGGCCAGCTGGCTGCACAGATATACAGTTGAGGTTTTTAACGAAGAAAAATAGCCATAAAGACTTCATAACAAGGGCCTATCATCAACACATTGAAGAGATCTGCAATTTCAAGCATGCAAAAAGAGTGCGGAATAGTGTATGGCAGTAATTCACTGCTTTTTTGATAGAAGATGAAAGGCTCAGGCCACCAGTGTAACAGGATCTTCTCATGTGCACCCTCCGTGGATATGGCCTCGTGTGCCCTCCATGGCCTTGTGTGCCAGTCCACTCATTGCAATGGTGCTTGCTCTGATGAACCTTCTAGTGGATCGCACATAAAGACAGAATAGTAGTTGAAACCTAGTCATGTTTGCAAATTGTTTACATCTATAGAAAAGAGTTTTGACATTAGAAGTTGAAAGGGAACCTTTTTTCCACCAATGAACAATTTAAAAAGTGTTAATGGTCAGATTTTATGGAACATTATTGTTTGTGGTGTGTTTATGATTTATTTTACTCATGTATTTTAAAAAAAATGTTAGCTGCATTTCACCTTTGTGGAACTCAAGGCAGCTTAACAATAGAAATAAAATGATTACCCAAAACACTATAAAAACAATGCTATAAGGATGTTTCTAACACGATCGTTATTTTAAATAGGTTGGGAACCACTCTGAAACATTTTAAAAGTTATATGTTATAGAAACTCTGTAAAATAAACACATGAAAATGAGGTTTGTGGATCAGAGAGTTCCCAAACAAATGCTATTGACTTACTTTTACCCCCTTCAATGTTTTCCTTCTCACAAAAGCCGCTCTGAGGTAGGAGTGATACCACATCATTTCTCACACCATCACACCATTTCTCAGATCATTAGCAGGACTGACAGTGTGGCTGACAGAGCCATTTCCGGGTGTAATGTCCTTCTCAGAGATTTTCAGGGCGTATACCTCCAAAGGGGAGAATCTTAAACTTCTATGTCCCTATCTGAGGCCTGTGTATCATCGGAGGATGACGAAACTGCGGAGGAAATCGGGCGAAGCCGTGGGTCAAATGCAGCCCCGCGGCTTCGGGTGTGAAATCGACCAATACTATTGGGGCAAACGGCGGCGCAACATCAAGGCAGCTCTAGTGCGAAATCAGCCATAGTCTAGGCAAAGCCTTTGTCCCTGTCTTGAAGGTGAACCCTCAGAGACCAAAATAATTCATGCCGGCATAAGACCTACGGTTACATAGAACCTGAAAACCTTCCCAAACTCAGTGAGATGGTATAATGATCAGCAGAAAGGAGAGGGAGAGTGCATAGAAATGACAGTCAGGAGATCCTTTCTGGCAGGAAGATTGGGTAATTGTTCTAGTTGGATGACACTCCTTTCAGACTCACTCCTTATGCTGCCTGTTGCACTGCTCAAAAAATGAAACCAGTCAGAAGTGCACCAGACTCATAACCTGAGGATTTCCTACCACTCCAGAACTTTGCAAATATTTGTTTGGATTCAGAGCATTTGTTCTGCATATGAATGGGGCATGGTTCAGATTGAATTGTTATTAGTAAAGTTCCAACTGCACCTACCAACTCAACATGGAGCCTGTGATTTTAAAAAGTGTGGGAGCTTTAACAGTTTTATAAAGACAAGTGAGGCACAGATGCTTGGCTCTACTTCACCTGCTTGTCAGAGAATATAACTGCAACTTCAGTAGCACCAATGACATTTTGTGTCATCGCTACCTATCTATCACTTTTACGGATAGGTATTAATTCAGGAGTTGAAAACTTATGCAACATCAAGGCAGCCCGTATATTTTATGAAGAGAGAATTAACTTTAATAAATGCCAAATAAACTTATAGATTTAAGAAAAAGTTTCAGGAGGTTGCAGGTTTTTTTAAAAAGTTCATAGGCCCCGGTTACACGGGCAGGAAAATGTGGGGGGGGGAGCGTGGCTGTTTGCCCCAGAGCAAAATAACACGCGGTTGCGTGATCAGACATCCCGTAGAGGTCCCGTCCAAGTCCCGTGGTTAGGGGGGAGGTGCCGATCACAGGACAATCCTGCGGCGCGGCAAAGAAGCGGCCTCTCTAGCAAAAGGCTCCACGGGTTTAACCCCTTCCAGGGCTGCAGAGGAATGCAAACTGTGTCCTCCGTCAGGTCCCCTCCAGGAGGAGCTTCAGCCAGGCCGCCCTCTTGCCACGCCCCCCTGCACCTCCCTCTCTGCCTCCCGGTGCAGAGAGTTCCTCTCGAGCAGGCCAAGCCAGGAGTGAAGAGGGGTATGGAAAAGAAGAGGGGGCTGTGTTGTTTGTTTTAAACGAAGTGTGCGTATGCGCCGTTGGGTGCTTGTGCACATCCCATGGAGACTTGGAAAAAAAACCTTTTAGCGACGGGTACATGGGCAGGCGCCGGATGCCACGACCTACCACCGGAAACATGATCAGGCGCCAACCCTTGCCCCGCGGTTTCCGGAAACTAGTACCTCGGAGGTACTAGTTTTTTACCCCGCATCTTCGGCGGGAAGCCTCGGGCTCGCCATGGGAGCTCTACACTTCCCAGATGTGGTGCTGAAATCGCGCCCGTAAAAGCCGCCTATCTTCCGTCTCTGTAGCGTGGCTAATGCTCCGTGTGACCGTAGCCTACAATAAGTAAAACAATATGGTTGTGTTGTAAAAAACATAAAGCATAGTGGTGTTACTTTATAGGTCATTCCCACTTTGAAAATGGAAACTGCTGTGTAGGCTAGTAAGAGACTGTAAAGACCATTACACATTTCCATGCTGGTACTTAATAATAAAAATAATGGAAACAGTATGACAGGTTCACTCTGATCATATAGTGGTGATTTTGTCCTACTGATAATGGTTGGTTAGTTTATAATTTGTTGAGTTAAAAGGTAGCAACTCTAGTTGCTACAGCCAAACAGATCCTTCAACATAAGGCTTCCCTCCTTTTTATGCTTCAGGTGAATATTTGTGAATCCCTTTTAGTTACATTTCCTCATCTGAAAAGGTATGTTGTGATGGTGTTCAGTTGCTATCAGGGCACTGAAAACCCCCCTGAGAAATCAAGTAAAATCACCCTTAAGGGCCTTTTGTGTCAGGTAGAAACCCAAATGCGCGCGTGCGCGCACACACACACACACATGCATGGAGCTGTTAAATCAAAAGAGCTTTCCTTATAAATAGTTCCCTTTGAAATCACAAGACAAGAAGAAACAAAAGTCCAATGCTGTACAATCAAGAATAACCGTTTCCTTAAAATGCCAGACCTCTCCTGAGACCACTTTCCTTCCTTGACTGACTAGTTATTTGGGACTGCAAGCTAGAATTTTAAAGAAGTAAATCTGTAATGGAGTGGATCTGTGCCAAGAAAGCCAGAAAATGATATTCTGGAGTCTGGACATCCCATTCTACACCCAGTTAACATGACCGTAGAGCCTGACGAATGATTCAAAGGAAGATCCCATTCCTAAAATCTTGTGGCAGCTTCACATTTTTAACTCTGGGTTAGCTGTTACTAAACAATAGTACCAGGAATGTTTCAATCACTATTTTATTGATTAATTAAATACATTCAGTTATTAAAAATGTACTGGAAATTTGTTATATATTTTAATTATTACCCTAAACTAAGGCAGTTGCTGGCCATGGGGGGGGGGAGTGGCTAATCCCATCTTGGTGAAGATCCACTTCACAGTTGGTTGGGCTAGAGTTCGTTGTGGTGTAAGATGCCAGCTCAAGTTTTAGCTATGGCAGTTCAAAACACTGCTTGTTCCAGGGTAGCTAGTCAGTCCACAGCCTAAGCACTGGTTCTTCATTCAATTGCTTGGCTGGCCCAGAGTTGCTGCTTTTCAACAATGTGAAGTCATCCCACAGATACTTTTAGCTTGACCAGCCCCACGCTCATTTCCTCTAGATGTGTGAAAAAATGCAGCTCTAGGCAGATAGAAAAGAACTCCTGCGAGCAAAGAAACAAATCGTGACCTTCTGGTTAACAGTGCACTTGACTTAAACACACACTGAAAATGTACAAGGCGAGCCAGAGTCTCAAAGCATGTTTCATTATCAAAACCACTCTGCTCTAATAGTATTCTCCCTAGCACACTTTCAGTTGGCAAGATAATATCCGCACTGAGCCATTGGCGTAATATGCCAAAGCTCCTACCAACTTTAGAGCCGTCCACAAGATAAATTCCTATAATTCTTTCTTGAAATAACTGTACAATATTAATCTGAGATAGGTATAAAATACATGTTCTAAAAATACATTCTTTCTCTATCTCTTTTACAGTAAATTAAAGGGATACTGTCCGGCCACAACTTTACCAAGAAATAGTGTTCTTTTTCTGAAACAAATGGCAGAGATAATTCAGAAGTTGAAATAATTCCTAAAAATAAAAAGTGTTTGCATGTCTAACTCCATCACAGAATATTATATATTCATATGAAAGAGTGAACCAAAGGCAGCCCTGCGAGCGTGTTCAGCAATCTTGTTGCAAAGAACAAAAAAAATATGCTAATTCCAAACTTCTGTTCAATCCATATTCCCCTGAAGTCACCAGAAAACCCCCATTGATTTTAATATTTATGGGCTGCAGTATTGTTACATCTGGGTATTTGCACACACATACCTCTGTGATCATGGCTGTCTAGAATCCTGCATAGGGATATAAATTCGATAATGCATGCAGGTCTGTACATATTCCCTTGCCTGTTCATTTAATCTTGATTTCCCTGTGCAGCAGTCTGTTTTGTTCCAGCTTCAGTCGATCCATGAACAGAAACTGGTTTCTGCAAGCAAGCTGGTGTTATTGGAAGTCATATTTGTTAAATGGAAATGAGCAGAAGAAATCTTATGTTTGGGTTCTAAGGGCTGACAATGCTAGCAGGTTCTAAGGTAGAAAACTCATTAACATCAGACCACTGTTTATCTATACCCTGGCCACATAACTTTTCACACAACAAATAGACACTTAGTCCTTCCACTCAGCATTGCATTTTCAGATCTCCAGAATTATGTTGAAAAGAAATGGGTACAAATAAATAAATTAAAATCATCATATGGCATTGTGTGTGGAATATCCAGGAGATCCTGAAGGACTGATGGGCTGCCTGAAACTGTAGCTCTTTTTTTGGCACCACTAGGTGGCGAACAATGCTTATTTTTAGGCTGAGAGCGCTGTGACTTGCCCAAGGTCACTCAGCTAGCTTCAAGTGGGGAAGTGGAGAATTGAACCCGATTCTCCAGATCAGAGTCTGCGGTGGCGAACAATGCTTATTTTTAGGCTGAGAGTGCTGTGACTTGCCCAAGGGCACTCAGCTAGCTTCAAGTGGGGTAGTGGAGAATTGAACCCAATACTCCAGATCAGAGTCAGCCACTCTTAAGTACTACACCAAGGTAGCGCCAACTGGATAAAGAGAATATACAACATCAGCTTTCATGGTTGCATTGAGTGAGATGGGTCCAACCATCTTCCAAGAAGACATCCTCTAGCCTAAGGAGCCTTTCTCCAACTCAAATGGCTCTTCCTCTAACTGAAGTTGGAGAAACTTAAGTTGGAAGGAGGCTCTTTAGATTGGAGGAGGAAGGGTTTTTTTTTTTAAAGGGAGGACATAAATATTTTGATTAAGTAATTAATTAACTAACTAACTTTGCTCAGTGGAGTGGTAGGATCTACCCCACTAGTTATGTGATTATCTAAATGGGTTGTAACTGAGAATATACCTGTCCCTATTCCAGTCAACTGAGGTTATCTGTGCAGTTCCTTCTCTGGGTTTTCCAGCTTTCTGGGAAATCCCATCTATGGTGGAGCTCTTCTGGTGGAGGAGTTCCCTGGCTCCACCACTCTCAGCCAACCAAAGTTCTTTTGCTCCCTCCCTGTTTATATTTTGCTGCACCTTTATGCCAGGAATTGCCTCCCAGGTCACCTGCATGATGTACTTCTTTCAATTCTATTATTTCTTTCAAAACATTCCTGAAAACTCAGCTTCTCTATGAAGTCACTGGCACAACCTCTTAGTTCCCCTTCCCTTTTAAAACTAGCTTGTATAACATTTGGAATGAACACACATGCCTCCTGCTTACCCCATCTACATCTCCCTCTGATTCCTTCTTTATGTCAAACTCCTTGGGGCAGGAACCTGCCTCCTTGTCCTCTATGAAATACCAAGCACAACAATGGCACTGTATAAATAATATAAGAATGTGGAGCAGAACATTCTTTGTGGTGATGCCAGAATGGGCAAATTGCCTTTATCCAGGGAGGCTCATCAGCCTATTTCTCTTTTAAGCACTTGTTGCTCCATATGGAGAAAGTTAATCATTGTAAGCAGCCATCTGGACTGACAAGCAATCCAGTATTCACATACCAGGCCCAGTTCACACTGAAGGCTATGTGTGCCTCATGTACCAAACGACTACTGCATCTTCATATGTAAGTCCCTGGCCACAGTTTTTTACCTATTGCATTTTCACAAATAACTGCTGGGAAGCTTCAAGGTCAGTCAGTGCCTATATTCCTTCCTTCACACAATTGTGACCTCAGGATCATTCACATGATGGATTTGATTGTCTTAGTGGGCAAGAACAAGATCAGTGTTTCAGTTCAAAGCTGGGTGACTATGCAGACAACGGACAAGAGGCTATTCTTTCAGTTTAATAGTAGTCCTTAAAATCTGGTTTTGAAATATTAAGACCAATGGAAATTTTCCAACTTAGTTTTCAACTAAGTTTCATTATTTTCACCAGTAGGTGGAGGTATAAGCCTAGCAATTCACCACCTGTGAGCTTTCTGGCGGTCACTTCCTTATCCCTGCAATTGGATATGTGAAAATTAATTTAGTTTAGACTTCCTTACAATAATTAGATTAGGAAGGTGGGCTTTGCCTTCAATTTAAACCTGTAAGTCATGCATGACAAGTATTCTGATGCCTTACAGAGCCTGACTTTCCCATTGAAAGTCATGTTCTGAAGCAAAGGGAAAAATAATACCATGTAAACAAATAAGAATAAATTTAAAAAATAAATTGTTAGCTTTCTGCCATATGTAAAATGTATTCAGCTCCTTACAATGGGTAACCAAAGCTTAGTGTTATCGTGAATTAAGATATGCAGACCACGCAGACTATGAAGCTTGCAGCTTGGAGATCTGACATGGTTTACATGGGTACCAATGTGGCCCAAAAGCAAGAGGTTTAGACAATGTATGAGAGACCTGTTTTCAGATCCACTCTCAGCTATGAAGGTGGCCATTTACTTTTTACTATTAAAACGTTTGTATACTTCAATCCATTACAGGATTCACAAGGCAGTTTACAATAGATATTAATCATTACATAACATAACAATATCCCATATGTCCCCAAACAGAAGCCCTGAAACAAACAAAAAAGCCAGCAATACTTTTAAAAAATTCACAAACTCAAATAAGGAATTAAACAGAATTCCATATCAAGTTTTATGTTGACCCAGAAAGTCAGCAAGTATGGGAGGTGGAGAGAGAAAGAAACATACATTCTGCACAGAGCTCCTCAGAAGGATTTTTTTTTTAAAAAACCAAACCCTAACTGAATAAATAATTAAATGTGATTACTACACAAACCTGAGTAGGCACAGCAATGATGCCATTGTCTAGGGTGTCGGATGTGCAGGGCCACAGACAGCCTTTGCTATATTTGCTGATTGTTCCCAGATTTGATCTACACACCAATCCTCAATCCTGACTCACACCAGTATGCACTGATGGCCTCCTTCTCACTTCAGCACCCCCTCTTACCAGCCAGGCCCAGATTCAGATGCTGTTTTAAGAGTCAAACTAAACATTACATTTTTGCACTTGCATATAAGTGCATTCAAGTGTTCCCTGCAGCCACGCAGCAGTTGCGGGAAACTGTCTCCTAAAGAGAGAGAGAGAAAGAGAGAGAGAGAGAACATGAATGGAGAATGGCACTGTGGGTGGAGAAAGAGCTCTTATTTCCCCCCCAAGCAGTTTGCTAAAGTGAAAACCACATGGAGGGGAATTATTTCACTGATTTTTCCGCTCCACACGTACAGGTACTCCATGTGGAGCAAAAAAATTGGCAAAGCAACTCCCCTCCTGTGCAGTTTTTGGTCGAGAAAACTGCTTGAGGTGCGGAGGCAGAAGCCCGTCGCTTGCTGACCTGTTCTGAGCCCATTTGGACTCTCTCTCTCTCTCTTTTTAAAGAAACAGTTTTTAAAAGAAACAAGCAACACTTGAATGAACCTCTATGCAAGTGCAAAACAGAATGTCTAGTTCAGCTCTTAAATCATCTGTCAGGCTAGAATGGATGCAGTCTGAAAGCAGAAGAAATTTGCGCAACATTCTAACGCCACTAAAGAAACTGTGTGGAGAAATTTGGTACAACATAAAATTAAAATTATTAGTACTAACAGGACACAAACATTGTCAACATCTGTAAAAAAGATTCCCCAAAAGAGTTGCAGTTTCTGTGTTTGTGGGGGGGATGAAACCAGGAAACAGTCACAGTTGCAGAATTGATGGCAATTTGCTGGTGAGTTACTCTAGCCTCAACTTATATTGAAATAAATGGGTTTACAGTGGAATAACTCTGCATAGGATCACACTGTCACTCTAGGAACAGGACCTGTATTTTAACCTTGACCAGCCAGGTGAAGAAAGAGAAATGAGAAAATGAAGGGGCGGAAAACTCTGTAACAATCTTAAAAAATAAAAATTCATGTCCTTGAATTTAAAGGGCTTCTATTATTATTATACACAAGTGGAAGGCCCAAGAAACTCAGGGGGGGGGCAATCCCATCTCCTCCTCATTCCCATGTTCTGCATGGATCACCTATGATTCTGGCTGCTGTGGTAGCAGCATTCGGGAGCTCCTACCATCTGCCACTGCTGTTGCCCAAAGCTGCTCCTGGTGTACCCCATGGCTGGGCCTGGAGCAGCTCCTGGAGTCCACTTCCATGGCCCGGCTTGGAGCTGCTCCTGGCATCCCAGAGTGGTTCCCAATGGCAGCTGCCACAAAATCGTGGTAGGTGTGTTGTCTGCATGTGCACAATGTAGACCATGCAATTTTATTTTGGGAAGATTTTAAACCCCCAGTGTATTTTTTCTTTAAGATTTCAGATTTTCCTGCAAATGAAGGAGGTCCCTCAAGTTTGCAGGAAAATCTGTTTAGTGTTGGTGTGGCCCCATCTGCAAATTTAGATATCTGCAGACAGGGGCCACATATTGCTATTAGATATATAGATATTACTTCCAACATTGCTGTACTTGTTCTGTGTCAACTTGGAATCTATTATGGTTCCATCCTAAACATATATCTAATAGCCAACAGTACCCTAATCTGTAGATACTTAAATCTGCAGATCAGTGCCAGATGGAGAGCCGAAAGTTTTACCTGCAAATTTACGTTGGGGGCAGGTTTGCAGAGTAATCTAAACAACCTGAGAGGGGAGATTAGAAGGATGTAAATCCCCCAAAACAGATGAACATTATCAAACACTGCTTCTCTGTTCAGCTGGGTGGCATGGCTGGGGGTGGGAAGAGAACCCTCCAGAGTCCAGGCATGGCATAACTCCTTGACAACTCCCCACCATTGCCACTTCCCCCCAGCCTAGTAAAATGTAACATGGAGCAAAATTTTAAATTTTACTTCCGGTGAGTTTCTGGAGTGTCTTCCCTCCTATCTTTAAATCGAAACATAGCCTGATGAACACTCTCAAGAGATACCAAAATCCTTAGCACATGCAAAAAAACAGGACCATCTCTGCAGAATCAGCCCCCCCCCCCTGTACAGGCAGAAGAAGGAAAACAAGCAGATCTGGGCAACAAGTCCTCCCTCTTATTACCTATAAAGCTGTGCACACTATAGCAGGCTTATTGGACGGATGGGTAATTAAAAACAAACAATGACTTCAGACATAAGAAATAGGATGAAAATTAAAACAAAGCATCCTACCAAGATGATGTTCTTCTGCTAAACATTTGGTTTAATCTGCTTGAAGACGTATGTATGCAGAAGCCTTCTATAGCTCACTACAAATGGGTGTCGAAGTACACATATACAATCCCTGAAAAACTGGCTCTCAGACTGTGGCTCAAGAGACAAAAGTGGATTATGACACTCTCATAGGTGGATCAAGAGACAAAGGCCCATTCTGCATCTAGCATTCGCTCTGTTGTTTTACCAAACCCGCACCAGAACAGAAAAAGATGCAGCTCAAAACCACATTCAAATACCCTGGGCCAATGCTGTACTGACTGCAGAGTCACCCCTGAACGGCCATAAAACGGCCATAAATCTATGCAGATGGTAGCATAAAACCAGAGATCAAACGAAGTGAAAGGAGCATGCACTCTGGACACTGCCATAAAAACTGACAATCAATCAAGGTGAAAGTGGCATGCACTGCAGAGGGGAATTTCTGCTCTAAGGCGGGTTTGGTAAAACAGTGAAGCAAATGCTAGATGCAGAATGGGCCAAGGAGGGAGGGAATGGAACAGGGCAAGCTGGCAGAGGAACCTTGGGGCACCCTAATGATAAATTTGTGCTTCCTATTCTTTATAAATCAGCCACTCTTGTCACATCATGGAAATCAGAGAAATTTAAGAGACTGGGTTTTATTATAGGTCAAGGTGGGTAGCTGTGTTGGTCTGAAGCGATAGAACAGAGTGCAATGGCACCTTTAAGACCAACAAAGTTTTATTCAAGGTGTGAGCTTTCGTGTGCATGCACACTTTGTCAGACAAAAGGGGAAAAAAGCTCACACCTTGAATAAAACTTTGTTTGTCTTAAAGGTGCCATTGCACTCTGTTTGGATTTTATGTTTTCTTTTACTATCCTCTAAAGTGGTATTCCCAGTAGTCGTGTATGGCTGCAAGAGTTGGACTATAAGGAAGGCCGAGCGCTGAAGAATAGATTCTTTTGAGCTATGGTGCTGGAGAAGACTCTTGAGAGTCCCTTGGACTGCAAGAAGATCAAATCAGTCAATCCTAAAAGAAATCAACCCCGACTGTTCCCTGGAAGGCCAGATAATGAAACTGAAGCTCAAATACTTTGGCCACCAAATGAGAAGGGAGCACTCACTGGAGAAGACCCTGATGCTGGGAAAGATTGAAGGTCAAAGAAGACGGGGACGGCAAAGGATGAGATGGTTAGACAGTGTCATAGATGCAACGAACATGAAATTGATCAAACTTCAGAGGACGGCAGAAGACAGGAAGGCCTGACGTGATCTGGTCCATGGGGTCGCGAAGAGTCGGACTCGACTGTGTGACTGAACAACAACAAAAAGTCTGATTGGTGCTTTTGAGCACTATTGGATGGGACAAGCTGAATTCCAACATTGACCATTCCCTTGTGATTAACCCAACATGTCCTGCTGTGACTGCTATTACAGTTTTACTACTGCCATCAATATTGTTTAGCACCTTATGATTGTTTATAATTGGTACAAGTAATTGTGATGTTTTATACTTGTGCTGTTTTTATGTGTTTTTAAATTTTTATGCAAGCCACCCTGAGTCTGCTTTGGCGGGGAGGGTGGGATATAGGTCGAACAAACAAACAAACAAACAAACAGTTGGGAAACTGGCTTCTTTCTCAACAATATATAAAAATAAACGTAAAGTACTTCAGCGTTAACTAATGGACATGAAATTTTTGTGTTCATGTTGAGGAAGGGAAAAGAATCATGGAGCTGTGTTCTGAAAAGCAGTCAACGTTGAGAAGTGGGCTCTAATTCAAGAAGTCTCAGAATCACTGCAGTGAATGAACAGGGGAAACAAGATAGAGTTGGCAAAAGATAATTTGTTTCTAAATTCATTAGTATTGTTGAATTTAAGGGATGTGGGGGGACATGGAAGCCTTGGGATTCACATCTAATCTACGGAGTTTCATTCACTTGTTAGACTGGAGTATAAAGCATTATAACATATTGTATTATCAACATGTTGAAGACAAAATTATATACTACTAGGAATAAGGCCCGTTGTGGAAATAAATACAACAAGCTCTAGAAAGAGGCTCTGGGCAGGTGCCCTGGCCTTGGGCACTCAGCATCAATTTGCTGTGGTGACCTCAGCAGGGTATGATGACACAGAGCTTACCGTTTTCTCCAGGTTAACTGATCTCTGCCATCTGGAGAGCAGTTGTAATTCTGAGTGATCTCTAGCCCTCACCTGGAGATTGGTAACAATGGTTCCACAAGAGGAAATGGCTAGTTTGGAGGGTGGAGTCTATGGCATTGTACCTGTTTGAGGTCCCATCCCTCCACAAACCCCACCCTCTCCAGGCTCCATCCCTCAAATCTCCAGGAATTTCCCAACCCAGAGGTGGCAACCCTATCTTCTTCCCAGGCAACCATCAACCTACCTCTATCTGTCCCTCTGACTTCAGCTTTCCATCTCCCCCCCATGCAGCTTCTACCTAAAAAAAGTACAGTCTATCTCCTCCTCAGTGGGGACCCAAGCAGGAGGGAAGTGACCTCAGCAGGGTATAATGACACAGAGTCCACCCTGCAAAGCAACCATTTTCTCCAGGGGAACGTATCTCCAGCCCCCACCTGGAGATTGGCAGCAATGGTTCCTCAGGAGGAAAAGTACAGTCTTTCTCCACAGTGGAGACCAAAGTAGCTTACATCATTCTCTTCTCTCCCTTTTGATCTGCACAACAACCCTGTGAGGTAGGTTAGGCTGAAAGTCTGTGACCGGTCCAAAATCACCCACAGCAAGAACCTGAGTCTAGCAGACTCTTCTCTGAAGTGCTAACTGCTATGCCTAGGGTAGCCAACCTCCAGGTGGAGCCTGACAATCGCTGGGTATCACAACTGAACTTCAGACAACAGATCTCTCCCCCCCTGGACAAAATAATTGCTTTGGAGGGTGGGCTCGATGGCATTCTATTCAGCTGAGGCCTCTCCCCTCCCCAAACTCTGGCTTCCTTAGACTCCACCACAGAATATCCAGGAATTTCCCAACCAGGAGCTGGCAACACTAGTTAGGACTGGTCCCAATGAGTTCCCCACAAAAGCCTGGAAAGGGCTTCCTTCCTTTATCTTTTTACTGATAGAACCAAGTTTGGTTGCCTAGCAACAACCACTGAGGGAAACGTTAGTCCCACGGGAGCCAAGAAGGAAAGTGTCTACATCAGGAGAGACAGACATTTTGATAATTTATTCTGTGAGGGAAGAGTATCCGGGCTGGCAGTGGGTGGGGGAGAGGAGGGGACCCAGCACCCAGCCAATGGCACACAAGTACTCTTGAGTGGTGGTTGATGGGCCAAGGGCTGATGGAGCGCACTTCACAGCCAATGGGAGAGAGCTGGAAATAGCGAATACGTAAGGGAATTATATATATATAGGATAATATTTAGATGTAATGTTTTTATAGCTCAAGCAAAATGAAGCTTAAAAAAATCATAGACATTAAAGTTGATAAAAAGCTATTGCCCAAAGGAGTTTAATTCTTTAACTGAATAAAATATTACATTTGTATAACTTAGAAACTTCTGCATAGAAGCAGAACTAATCAAGAGGAGAGTTACTACAAATGTTAATTTTTGAAATTGGAGAGCTAGACAAATTAGTGTATGTCACCATGAGGTAGAAATGAATTAATTCATAAACAATCAAATAAACTTTTAACCAGGTGAAATATTTTTGTTGCAAAATAAATATTTCAAAAACCTTCTTTTCACCAAATAAAAGATGCATTTAAAGGAACCTTTATTTTTTGAAGCTTAATATGATTTTTCACCTTATGCTGATATTTTACCATGATGGCATAATCTGACCTTCAGATTTTAGGCCACAGATTTTCTCCTACCAGTTTGAAGAGATAGGGAATTCCTCTCTGTGGGTTCTGGGAGAGAGGGAAGATAAATATTTACTCATTCAACCTGGAGAAGTGCAACACTTCACTAGCAGATCGTGCCTTTTGCATGCCAAAGATCTCAGGGTGAATCCCAGGTATTTCCAGTTAAAAGGTGCTCAAATAGGAGATCTCAGAGAAGTCTCTGCTAGAGACTGAAGAGGTGTTGCTATCTGGAACAATCTAAGGTTAGGTGAAACAATTGAAGTCTTAGTTGAAGGCAGATTCATATTCAAACTGATAACATTAGTCAACACAGATTATTTATTATCTCTGACAATATTTCTTTTGGCAGCATTTACAAGAAGTGTGGTGATCACTGTTCCTTTACCATCACATTGACTGCTATTAACATTTTCACATTCAGGTTATCAGAACAATGGCCGTTAGCAACATGTAAGTAATGTAACCACAGTTTAACCCTTAGCCTCTTGGTAGTGGGAAGGAACCTCAACTATTTTCTTTCTCTGTCAATAAACAGATCCCTGCTCTCCTAGCAAGAGACACTGAAGGCCACTTCTTCAGTTATGCTAGCAGTGTAGTTGCTGCCAAGAGCATAAATGTACAAACTCTGTTGATTGTAGCAAATGCTTTCCCCACATGATTTGGGCAATGTTAACCATATCAACTAAACTCTTTTCCAGGACTTATTGTTGCTGTAGGTAAAATTGTCCAAATCAAGGCCACTTCACGAATGGTTTCACACACAATAAGTTATCCATGTAGTTTGTGTTTTCAGCAGCAACCAAGTTGCCATTATAATATATGAATGAGCCCTTTAACCTGCCATTATTGCCACATCTATTCTATAGGCACCACTGCCAACCCCATTGTGCAGCAGGGAAAAGCAAAGCCTGACAGAAGTATTTTAATAGCTTTTCCTCATGCCTCACTTGGTGTTTTACTGAGGTGTGTGTATATTGTTGCTGTTACAGACTACCGTAACTCACTCTGCATATGGTTGCCCTTGAAACTGACCCAGAAAATCCATCTGATCCAGAATGTGGCAGTGTGGGACCTCATAGGGGCACCACACACAGCACACATCCAACCAGTGATAAGAGAGCTGCACTGGCTTTTGGTGGAGTACCGGATCATGATCATGGTTATGGTACTTACATCTAAGGCCCTTAATGGTCAGGGACCCATGTATCTTTGGGGTCACCACTCCTGGCATACTCCCCCAAAAGAGCATTGTGCTCCCTTGACTAGAACTTTCTGGTTGTCCCTAGCCCACAAGACATCCAGCTGTCCTCAACCAGGGCCAGGGCATTTTCCACCCTGGCTGCAACCTGGTGGAACTCTCTGCCGAATAACATCTATGCCCTATGGGACTTAATGCAGTTCCACAGGGCATGTAATACAAGCTAATATTGTCTTAAATTGTAAATGTAATTTATGCATTTTATTAATTGTGAATTTTATAAATGGTTCTCTTTGATGTACACCACTCTGAGCCCTATTTTATAGGAGAGGGTGGTTTAAAAATCTAGATAAATAAATTTGTATTAAGATGCAATCAATGCAGTAGGTTTATAAATTATGCCAGTTTTGAAACTTTGCAATTTTAGCCACATATCTGGCTAAATTTTAAACCCAAATCTCCAGACAAGGTGGCAGGTAGCTTTAAAAGAAATGGTATAAGCTACCTATTAAAGTGATAGCAAATTGAATTTTCTCCATATGGATTGGCTCAAATGACATTTTAAAATTTTGAATCCAAGTCACTTAAATCAACATGTTATTGACAGTTCCAAGCAGTTTGGCCCCGGGCAACAGGTGACTTGTCCTTTCCCTTCCGATCTTCTTTTGTTTACATTTTAGCAGAAAATGTGTTTGAGTCAAGTAATCACCATTGGGTACCTTCAGTTTAAACAGCATTTATGATAGTTTAGGTAATCTGATTTATACACATACATGCGTAATATATGTCCTTGCATGAATAAAGCCACCTTTCATGTCAGCAGCTTTTCACATGTGTAGCTACATTCGGGACCTGTGTTGACATCCAGACAATCCAAAATTCTGCAGAGAGGTTGTCCAAAGACTATCAGGAGCTTGTCTTTCACTATCAGTGCATAGCTAGCTAATACAGGACAATGAAGTCCTGCCTGCCAAATAAACCCAATATTTATCTTGAGAGCTGCTGTATCACACAGCAACCAGTTTACTGCTTGACACACACAAAATTTGCCAGTGGAGCACATGGGTTGACCTGATTCTATACCAATTGCATGACATATGAAAGTATCCCTATATATCCTTTCAAGTTAATGGAATGTAGCAAGGAATTGACAGCTCTGGAAAGAAGCAATTTATTTTTACTTAGAAAGGGAGAGAACAGAGCCATAGAACCATGGAAAGCAGAAACAGAAGCTGAGAAGCTTCAGTGCCTTTCCCAACACATCAGCTTTCGTCTAAAGGGCATGCTTCAAATGCAAAGTTCTGGAAATCGTAGCCTCTGAATGTGCATTTTCTTATTATCTTGGAAACATATTTTTGCATTTAAATAAACAAATATCTGTATTAGTCTTCAGGTCATATAAATCTAATTCCCTGACAGTGTTATTTTAGACTCTCCAATTTTACCAGGAAGTAAGATATTATGTTTGCTTCAATCACAACATTGCCAGATTTAATACGATTTCAAGAAACTGATTTTCTGCCATCCTCACAAAATACATGTGTTTTGTGTCCTGTAGTATCACCCTCACATTTGGCACATGTCAGTAATTGGTACATATAGTGACAGAAGAGAACCTTTAGCACCTGGAATGATAAAGCAGGATATTGTATTCAATAAAGAATTGTTTTTAAAAAATGAAACTTGGTAATGAGTGTCTTTTAACAGGCTTACAGAATACCTATATAAGGAATGCTAAGAAGAGGAACAGTACAATCTTATCGATTGTTGACACACAATCTTGTCCCTCATGCTAAATAAACCTGGGAGAATTGAAGAGCTACTGCCCATTCTTGAATGAACCATTATTAAGCAAGGTGATCAAATGAGTGGTGGATGGGAAACTTCATGGATTCCTGAATGAAGCAGCTAGGTAGAACTTTTCCAATCTGGTTTCAGGTCTGGTTATGGGACTGAAACGGCTTTGGTTGGCCTGGTGGATGATTATGGCATACTTTTGTAGTGCCTTTCCAGGTTGGGATTGGGAGGCACCATTTTACAATGGCTCAGTCCTACCTCAAAGGTAAGCTTCAGAGTGCAGTACTGGGGGAACTGCTGTTTGGCCTCTTGGTCACTGGTCTATGGAGTCCCACAAGTTTCCATCTTCTCACTCATGCTTTTTAACATCTATATGAAGCCGCTGGGAGAAGTCATACAGAGATTAGGGCTGAGCTGCTACTGATATGTGGATGACAGCTCTATTTCATGCTTCCAGGAGATCCCGGGGAGGCTGTGGAAACCATGAATAGGTGTCCAAAGGCGGTTTGGGGATGGATGAGGGCTAACAAGCTGAAGGTTAATCCCAATAAAACAGAAGTGCTACTGGCGGGCTGGGGAATATCATCCAGCAACAGGCATAGCTCCTGATCTGGATGGGGTTGCACTCCCCCTAAAGGAGCAGGTTCACATCTGGGTGGGGTGCAGACCCAGGCCTCCTATTGGATAAAGAGGTGGGAATAGTGGACAAGGGTGCCTTTTACCAGCTTCAGTTGGTGAACCAGCTGTGGGCTTGCCTGGACAGCCTGTGGTGCATGCCCTGGTAACATCTAGGTTAGATTATTGCAGTGTGTACTATATGTAGCTGCCCCTGAAGACTGTCCAGAAGCAACAGTAGGTACAGAATGTTGCAGCCAGAACATTGACTGGAATGAGTTGTAGAACCACACCATTCCAGTCTTTGTTTGGCATTCCCTCACTAATTCTTACTAGTCCCTCTCCCTGTTCATGTGTTTTTATGTGTATTTATGAGTTTATGTTTTATTCGTTCAACACACACACACACGTATTTTCAATATTTTTAATGTTCAAAATGTTTTAATGTTTGAAATGTTTTTATGCTCACTACCTTGGGAACACTGAACTGGGTAGAAAGGAGGCATAGAAAAGTTTTAAATAAATACAATATCTGATAAGCTCAAGGAAGAAATCATGCAGCTCAATTACCAACGATCATTACAGGGGAAAAAAAAAGTGAAACAGCAAAGCACCCCCTGCATAGTTTGGCATTTACTTTTAACAGTGATAGTGCTGCCATCCTTTTTTACTAGTGCCTTCTTAGTGGAACAGGTAAATACAAACATTCTTGAGAAATGCTCAAATTCTTATTCAAAAATTCAGTGACATCCTAAGAATGGGAGATGGGATCTAGGTAGGGCTGCCAACCTCCAGGAGTGCCCTGGAGTTCTCATTGAATTATAACTTCAGAGATCAGCTCTCCTGGAGGAATGGCCGCTTTGGAGAGTGGACTGTATGGCATCACATCCCTGATGACTCCCTCCCCTCTCCAGGCTCCACCCCCAAATCTCTACGTGTTCCCATACCAGAGTTAGCAACTCTAGATGTAGGACCCATGTGTCCCACAATCATTACCATTCCTATTTGGTTAGTGCCACCCCCATGCCCTTTGAATGTGATTGAGGATGACTAGAGGATCTGTAGGACTTTGGTTTTTAGAACACCCTTGTTGTCTGATAAAGCTGGAATTTAAGTCTTGGTGGCCAGATGGTGAAAGATCTGGTTTTTGTGAAGTTTGCTGTAGGAATCATTTCTTTCCTGCTCGATCAATGAGGAGCTTGTCTAAAGATTCCCTGAACAGTCTCTTACCCCTCCTCCAAAAAGGATAAAGACAATTAGAATGTGCCTGGATTGGGGCATGTAGCGTCAGACTCCAGAATCTGAGAGAGAAGAGACTCATTGCCAGAATACCTGCATACTTTATGTATGCAGCCAGTCTAGCAAACCTCAGGTCAGTGTCTGCCAGGTAAGAAGCAGCCAAGGAGAGTTTGTTGGTGACTGGGATGACCTTTCTCTTCCTGTGAAGCTGAACTGTAAGATCATCTAACCGGGATATAAGAACTCTGGCAAAAGAAAAGCATACTACTGAGACCTTAAGGGCAGCAGAAGGAGAACAAACATTTCTTTTAAGAACATTTTCTAACTTACATTCTATAGGCTCTTCAGACGATATTACCAACTGAACAGAATGCTGTATCTTTTGATAAAGTTGCTGCATGCCATCCTGGGTAAAGAACAGATGCTCAACTTTGTCACACAAAAAAGGATAAAGCTTGAGAGTAGATTTACTGATCCTGAGAAATTTAGCTGGTTCCACCTACTCACTTTGGAGCACTTTCAAAGGGAGAATCAAGTGGAAGAGCCAGTTCATGCTTCCAGAGTATTTCAATTTGTGGCTGGGGACTGAAGAAGAAAAGAGCGATGATACTATGAGAGGTAAATGTGCAGAGAGTCTTGCAGGACCATCCTAAACATAGTGACACCCTTCTAAGTTCATTAAATTTAACAAGCTTAGGAGGGTGTCACTCTGCTTCGGAAAGCAGTATGAATGATCTTAGGGAAGCTCTGGTCTGCAATGTAGGCTAGAGGACATATTTGCTAAAAATCAGTTATAGGGATGGTTTTTACTTACTAAGATGGGATATGTTTGACAAAGGCCATAGACCTTCTTGTGTTGTTAATCTTCACTAGCATACATATGATACTATAAGCACTGGAACAGTGCAGAATTAGCAGAACCCAAAATGAATAACAGAAAAAGGATGTAATCATATGAGACTATGGCCACTTTCAGACAGCCTATCTATTCTGTTTTAGTAACTGGTTACTAACATAATTTTTATGTCATTTCAGATAGACCCATTTTAGTAACTGGCTGCTAACAGAATTAAATTACCTGTTCAGTCAATCCCACTTGTGTCCCATTGGGGAAGTGTGCCTGAACCATTGTTGACAAAAATTGCTTTCTTCCGTCTTCTTTCTGCTTCTAAATTGCTGTGGTGTGCTGTGTGAACTGCCCTGTAGTGCTTCCTGCAATTCTGCTTCCTCCCCCCCTTTTTGCCCCACATGCATGACCTTCCTCAGCCATTTTTTAAATGGCTCACTAGGTGAGCACTAAAATGCTAAACAAATATAGCAGGTCAGTGTAATAGCGGCACCATAGAGATGCCTGGACTCTCAGCTTCATTTGCAACCCCCCCTCCCCAAAAGCCCCCGATTGCAGCTCAGTGATGCAAAGGAGAAAATCCTCTTTCTCCCAAGGCACCAGTCTCCCCAACTGTGCATTCCCAGTGTGCTTCAAAGGATTGCCAGGTCCTTCTTAGCTAAAGTGTGGTGGATGGGTGGGAGTAGGGTTGCCAGCTCCACGCAGGAAAATTCCTGAAGATCTGAGGAAGGAGCCTGGGGAGGCATTTTCAAAGCATTCATTTTCTCCAGGGGAACGGGTTGTTTTTATTTGGCACATGGTGCCCTTGTTTGTTAGCCGCCCTGAGCCCGTTTGCGGGGAGGGCGGGATAAAAGTATAATAAATAAATAAATACATAAATACATTTCTGTAGTCTGGAGTGTGCTGTCATTCTGGGGGATCCCCAATTCCCAACTGGAGGCTGGCAGACATGTAAAACTGGAAAAAATTAAAAATCCAGGCAGCCTTGTTTCTGAATACACTTGGGCTGAATATCTGCCCCAAAAGTGTGTGCAGGGCTTCCTGGGCATGGACCTTGGCTAAAGTGGGGGTAGATGTTGACCAGACTACCGAGATCAGTTCCCCTGGATAAAATGAATGCTTTGGAAGGTGGACTGTATGGCATTGTACCCCACTGAGGTCGCTGTCCTCCCCAGGCTGTTTGAGAGCATCCTGTGATTGACACGAGTAAATGGACTGAAGCCAATGGGGCTACTCTCATGTAAACCTGCATGTAATGATGCTTACACCTGCCCCACCTATTCAAAGCAAACAAGGCTGAAAGTGAGTCCAGGCATCTCTATGGTGCTGCTATGACACTGAAGTGCTCATTTGGTTTAGCGGTGTGATCCCTGTCCCTGTATCACTTTACTCAATGACAACAAATAACATCCAGTTTAGAATGGTAATGTGAAAAGGGTCACAGAATACAAAATGTGGTCATTTTAACACATGTCCTACATTGTTGCATGGTATTGCAGAATTCCATTTTTATGGATGTTTATCAAGGTCTGCTGAACAGATATTTAGATAAAATGCTTCTGTGTGTATTTTAAATGCCAGGTACTTTGACAATGTGTGTATAACACAATGTATGTGAAAAGACAAGGATTATGGGGGGATTTCGTAGAGCAAGTAAGATATAAAAGGCTTCCACAGATCAAAAAAGCTAAGTGGCATAAAATGCTTCTGTGTGTATTTTAAATGCCAGGTACTTTGACAATGTGTGTATAACACAATGTATGTGAAAAGACAAGGATTATGGGGGGATTTCGTGGAGCAAGTATGATATAAAAGGCTGATATAAAAGAACAAAAAAGCTAAGTGGGATACTTTCTGTATATGTAGCAACACACATATATTTTAGAAGACAGAGCTTTGCTTAATCTGATAAGCAAGACTGTATCCAGTATGATCTGCCTGATCCAACTGTGAAGTTTTGCCTTGGACTGATGTAAAAAAGTCCAAGTCTCACTCCCGCCTAAGGGAGAAGAGGACCAGTAATCCACTTCACTGATGATGGTGTCTTTATCCATGAACTGAAATAAAATTTTGTTGGTAATTTTCCTTTGTACCCTTTTGTGTCTTTGTGGCTAATAGCCCTGGTCATTATGCTGTCCACCATACATTCAGGATGGCCTAACCTTGGATTTCTCCACTTTTAGTGTGATTGGAGCCTAGACTGTGCAGGTGGGATTCATAAGAAACACAATCATCACTAGGTTTGTTCTTACTTGTCTTAGGGTTTTCTTAGTAGAAGGAGATAGAACAATCAGAGGAGTCTGTTAATCTCTTTGTTTCTTCTGGGCTGAGAGGGCTATTCACTTCATCATGTTTCTACCCCTCAACAATAAGAAAATATTCCAACACATTATTTCCTTGTCATTTGGATCTGGATTTTCTGGCTTCTGGGGACAGATATGCCAATCATTTGCATAGTTCTGTTCTTCACTAGGTTGATTGGTGGTTCCAGGGCAGGAGGCTTGAGCAGTTTATAGGGTTGCAGGACCCATGGGAGTTCTAGGCCCATATATCTTAAAAGAGACTCTAAGAGAGCAATCATAAACAGGCCTACTTAGAAGTATTTTTGAATTGGTCTTACTCCTAGGAAAGTGTTTTTAGTATTGCAGCCTGAACTTCTTTCACTTCCTTAGAAGGCTGGGGGGAAAGACTCTGGTGTTTGCGCTTGCTTTCGGTGCACTCAGTATATTCATTTACTTACGAATATACCGTTGCATGGCTAAAGTTGTTCCCCTGCTTCCACCCACGCAGGTCAGTGACGGGAAAGCAGGTGAACATTCCACAAGAACCATCCAGGCTTCCTTCTGATGGAGCCTCTGTCTTCCTGTCAGTACCACATTGAGCTGTTGGCTCAGTGGAAGAGAAGGAGCAGGAACCAGCCTCTTGGTTAGAAAAGATACTAGGTATAGGGACACCACGCAGATTAACCGCTATTCAGCTGAAGGCTTACTATGGACTTGGAGCAGTCTGATTTGGAGCAGTGGCTGCTCATCTCTTGGTCCACCAGGGCATTGGCTAACAACTTTTATACAGACTAGTCTACCACCTTCTGAGAACTGGCTGACTGTATAAGAGGTGGACCAATCCTAAAGGTGGCCCTTCTTCTTTTCTATATATCTCCCTCTTTGAGTTGGGAGCAAAATCCACATATTCCCAAGCAGTGTTCCCTCTAAGCTGAGTTAGTGTGAGCTAGCTCACAGTTGTTTAGCCTCTGGCTCACACATTTTTGTCTTTGCTCAGGAAGGATGGCTCCAGAGCAAACTAATTTATGCAGTAGCCAAATAGCTTTAATGCCAGTAGCTCACAAAGTACCATTTCTGCTCACAAGACTCCACAGCTTAGAGGGAGCATTGTTCCCAAGTGGTGTAAAGGATAACTTAGAAGAAAAAAATAAAACAAACAAAACTCTTCTTTTGTCTTCTCTACAGCCCATGATCAAGCACTGAATTAATAAAAAGAAAAATAACTGGGTTGTTCAAAGCCATTAAGGTTTCACCTAAAACTATTTGTTTTGAACAGATCACAACAAAAGGGGGATAAAAAAATAACAATGCAAGATCACATTTTCTGCAGCGGGGCTCTTATTTCCACTGTAATCAGGAAGCAATCTGCTATCTGAACAGCAATGTGGATGTAAGTGCAATACAAAGCAACAATTCTTATTTTGAGGAGATCAGAGCATCCCAATTCTCTACAATCAAGCATTTCTGCACAGCAATACAGTGTCCAGTAGCTTCCACTGGCCATCAGCTGCCAAACAGGATGATAACAGAAGGGGTAATTTAATTCTAAATGTTACCTGCCTGGTTGCCTGTGAAGTTCAGCAAGCTGCCTGGTCCTGTCACAGCAAAAACTTTATCTGGTGAAATGGCTCTGATTGTCCAGGTAGGGGCAAGACAGACTCATACAATTTTCTCAGCTTGCCTCCTCGTCAATAATAGTTGGGCAGAGAGAAAACTTGTATTCCTTTTTTTTTTTTGCTTTAAGTGAGTAGGTTCTGATTCTGGTCTCTTTTCGAAGAAGAAGAAGAGAAGAGATTGGATTTATACCCCGCCCTTCCCTTGGAGTCTCAGAGCAGCTTACAAACTCCTTTCCCTTCCCCTCCCCACAACAGACACCCTGTGAGGTGGGTGGGGCTGAGAGAACTCTGACACAAACTGCTGTTTTTCAAGAACAGCTGTGCCAGAGCTTGTGACTGACCCAAGGTCACATCATCAGGTGCAAGTGGAGGAGTGGGGAATCAAACCCGGTTCTCCCAGATTAGAGTCCGCACACTTAACCACTACACCAAACTGGCTCTGGTAGTAGATACCGTGACCTTCTTGTGTTAGAGTAAGAGTTGCTTGAGTTATTCCAAAACAAAACATAAACAGCAATTGCAGCATCCCCCCCCCCCCAATCAGGTACTCATTATGTTTGACAACACAGGCAAGTCAGAGCTATATATCTTGATAATGATGCCCTTTTAAGAGAGTACATATGAATGAGCCAGATCAGTCCACACATTAACCTTTCATATGAGCTGTCCTAACCTTCTGCCAGTATACAGCAGATATCAACCGCAATCCCTAAGATCAAGATGGTCAGAAAAATCACCCCTTTGGTCACAGGAATTGATGCTGAATAGCTTTGATCTGCCAATTCATGCGTTGCATTTTTCCAGTATACATATGTTTGGAGCAAGTCAAGAGTCCTTGAACAGCAGTGCGAAAGAGGTGCAGTGGCCTCAGAGTAGGAGCTGGACCTTTAAACCTGGGATCCACTGCCCTGGATCCCACAGTGCCATGCTCCCTTACCCAGACCTCCATATCTATGCTGCCTCTCAGACCTCAGTCCCCAGAGCCACTGCCTGTGCCTGCCTTGTTGGCTTTTTGTGCACTCTGTCACCCTTGCTGGCCAGTGTGGCTTCTTCTTGCCCTTCTTGGGGATTCCTCTGCCACTACTGCCTCCAGTACCATAGCCCTTGGCCATGGGTGGGCTGCTTTGCTATTCTGGCTGTTTCGTTTCCTACCCAGCCAGGCACAGCTTCCCGGGTACCCGCAGCTGTCATCTCTACACCTTCTCGATTGGCTTGCTAAAGGTAAAGGTTCCCTTGCTCGAAAGCCAGTCGAATCCGACTCTAGGGTTGCGGTACTCATCTCCGTTTCCAAGCCGAAGAGCCAGCGCTGTCCGAAGACGTTTCCGTG
The DNA here is from genome assembly GCF_001447785.1 of Gekko japonicus. Classification (NCBI taxonomy): domain Eukaryota; kingdom Metazoa; phylum Chordata; class Lepidosauria; order Squamata; family Gekkonidae; genus Gekko; species Gekko japonicus. The sequence continues at coordinate 78,449 of NW_015176523.1, read as the reverse complement.
GTCATGTGGCCGGCGTGACTAAACACCAAGGTGCACGGAACGCTGTTACCTTCCCACCGAAGTGGTACCTATTTATCTACTTGCAATTTCTTGCTTTCGAACTGCTAGGTTGGCAGGAGCTGGAACTAGAGACGGGAGCTCACTCCGTCATGCAGCACCCAGGTCTCGAACTGCTGGACTACTGACCTTCCACAGCCTGTACTTCAGCGTCTTAACCACTTGAGCCACCGCAGCTCCTTCCTTCTAAATGTGCAGCCTAGTCATATTTTCTTCCAGTTGGGCTGTTGGGAACCTCCTGACACCACTCAGGCCTCATGGACTCACTTGAGTGGCCCCACAAAGGAAAAAATGCATTGTGCAACTCCACTCTGAATACATGTTCAAATGGGCACCACAATGTATTGCAATACAAAGAACTGTTCAGATTAACAGGCAAGGATGTGTTCTTTATCAAAGAAAGTACAACCACCCTTCTTGAGTGTTAGCCCTAGTTTCATTACCCTGTCCTTATATATAATTCTTTTATTTGGGCTAATAATCTGTGTTGTGCTCTGACCACATAGTCTCCCCCACTCTGCACAATACCAAAGGGAGGGGGTAGCCCAGGGAAGCAAGGAAAGGCCAGACCCTGGCTTGCCAACTTTCCAGGGATCCCCCAAAGATTGGGGATTCCATCTCCAAATAGGGAGATTTGGCCAGAGGGGTCTCACTGTCCCTCTAAAAGGGCAGTGATGATTCCGTGAGTGGTGGCAGTGAACTTAAGGAGTGAGATACAGCCATGGGACAGGGTGGGACGCAAACAACTGAGTTGTAAACTGGAGCCCATTTCACCATGGTAGGCAACCAAGCTTGGTTCAGACAAAGTGTCATGATCTGTACAGGACTGGGACTGACCTGGTCCCAGGAGAGACCAGCATGGGAGTAGAGAGCAGACAGTCTACAATCCCCATAATGCTTAGAGAGGGTTATAGCCAATCAGAGTTCAGAGATTCTGTGAGGAGAATCTGACAAGCTATTAACTGTGGGAAAATGGTGTTCTTTCCTCACTCAGAGCTACACTGGACTGTGTTCTTTTGTCTCATTTGCAGTCTGGTCTCACAGAGGGGACAGGCTGGTCTGGTGAGAGAAAGATCCCGGAGATTTGAGGAATGGAACCTGGAGAGGGTGGGGTCTGAGGAAGGGTGGGAATTCAGACAGGTACAATGCCATAGACTCCACCCTCTCAACCAGCCATTCCCTCCTGGGGAACCACTGTTGCCAATCTCAGGAGAGGGGTGGAAATCACTCAGAATTATAACTGATCTCCAGGAGGGAGGAGATGGAAAACTGGCATCAGAGGGGCAGATAATGGCAGGTTGATGCTTGGCTGGGAAGGAGATAGGGTTGTCAACTCCAGGTTGGGAAATTCAAGCAGATTTGAGGAGTGGAGCCTGGAGAGGGTGAGGTTTGAGGAGGGGTGGGACCTCAGACAGGTTACCCTCATGGGTAACAATTGTTGCCAATCTCCAGGCAAGAATTGGAGATCACTGAAAATTACAACTGCTCTTCAGGTAGCAGAGATCAGTTCCTATGGAGAAAATGGTGGACTCTGTGTCATTATACACTGCTGAGGTCACCACAGCACATTGACGCTGAGTGCCCAAGGCCTTGGCACTCTCCCTTCATAGGGTTCCTGGAAGGTTCACTCAGAGCTGCCTAGTTTCAGCAAAGCAGCTCTATCATCTGCTCTCAGCTATAGTTTTAGTATAAATATGTACTCAAAGAAATCATTTGTTAACTTCAATAGTGCAAGAGCTATTTAAGTTTGAGGTCACATTGCTGAGAATAAGTTTAAATATAAATAAAATTCTGTATATGTTGGTCAGTATGTGTTCTTTTGGCCAAATACCACATTTCACAAGATTATTTACAATATTTTTTTTTCTGCACAGGCCTAAGATAGTGGTGGAATATGCTATCAAGTCCTAGCTGACTTATGGCGGCCCTGTAGGGTTTTCAAAGCAAGAGATGCTCAGAGGTGGTTTGCCATTGCCTGACTCCATGTCACAGCCCTGGTATTCCTTAGTGATCTCCCATCCAAATACTAGCCAGGGCTGACCCTTTTTAGCTTCCAAGATTTGATGAGCAGGGATGGGCATGAACTGGGAAAATGCAGTTTGGTTTGGTTCATGGCATGCCCGGTTCGTGAACCACGAACTGTCACAACCTTTTCGTGCCAAATGAACCATTTCAGTTCATGATGAGATAAAATCCCCCCCAGGATGTTAGAGATACCAAACTCCAGCTGACTCTCCTCTACCTGCCTCCCAAGTTTGGGGAGAATTGGATCCATGGTATCCAAATTATAGCTTCCCAAATAAGGTGCCCCCAGGAAAGTGCTTTCTGGGGAAATGACAGGCACAAGTTCAGGAGGTTCAACAATGATAGGACAGACCCTGTGCAAGCTAGAGACATAAAGGTGGCACAGGACCTCCCCCTGATGCTCCTCTACATGCCCTCCAAAGCTATATGCAGACTGGATTTAAGAGGTCTGAGTTATGCCCCCCCCCAAAGAAGATGCCCCCAGCAAAGTGTTTTTGGGGAAAATGTCAGGAAATGCTCAAACATGTACACAATGGACCCCATGCAAGTTACACACACTGAATGCACAGGAAACCTCACCCTGCCACCTGCTCCTCTACAGTCTCTCCAAGTTGGGGGTGGATTACATTTCTGGGATCCCAGTTATGGACCCCCCCCTCAAAAAAATAAATAAAGATCTCCCCAGTGCTCTCTCTGGAAAAGCTGCTGTTGTTACAGGAATCTATGGAATGGCTCAAAAACAAGCCAGTGACACCAAACTCATAGGGAAACTTCACATTGGCAGACCCTCTCCAGCTAGAAACTGGAAGCAAGGCAAGCATCTCCCCAATGCTCACAGCCCCCTCCCAAGTCTCCCCATGGCAGGTTCTGAAGAACAGAAAGACAGACAGCCCCAGAGTTTTGACAGAGACTCCCCAAAGTCACCCCATGATAGCTTGGCAAGCACTCCAGCCCCACCAGACAAGCAGGGGAAGCATGCCCACAACTCTCACAGCCCTCCACCCAAGGGCTGAAACACACAGGTCTAAAGCTCACCCAGCAACTAAGGTATGGATGGAAGAATGGAAAAACATATGTTGAGATAGCAGGGCCTCCCCCAAGTCTCCAAAGACAGTTTCTGAAGGAAAAGAATAGGCAGACATCCCCAGAATTTCAACTGGGGCTCCCCAAAGTAACCCTACAGTAGCTTGGCAGATACCCCTGGCAAGCACTGTAACCCAGCGAGGCGTGCCCACAACTCTCTCAGGCCCCTTCAGGCCCAAACATATATATCCTCTGGTCACAGCCCACCCCTGGGTGAAATTTCTGGTTATTCAGCATCAGCGGAATACATTGTACAGATAAGAGGTCACCTGTTGTGAATTGTACAAATGCAGTGAAAAGGGGTAGTCAAACAAGGGCTTGCTTGTACATGTTTCTTGAGGTAGATGTTTGCTGAGGTGGATGTTGTTGTTCAACTTCAGTAAAAGTTCAACAGTCAGTCAATTTGGAAAACGCAACAGTGGCCACAGGATTGGAAAAGGTCAGTATACATTCCAATCCCAAAGAAGGGCAATGCTAAGGAATGTTCAAACTATCGCACAATTGCACTCATATCACACGCTAGGAAGGTCATGCTCAAGATCCTACAAGCTAGGCTTCAACAGTATGTGGATAGAGAACTGCCAGAAGTACAAGCTGGGTTTCGAAGAGGTAGAGGACTAGAGATCAAATTGCCAACATTTGCTGGATTATGGAGAAAGCAGGAGATATGGTTAAGGGTTTACAATTGGATAAATCGTGTAAAAGTAGGTTAAGAGAGTAAAATGGAATGAATAAATAGTTGTAACAAGACATGCAACTGTATATAAGGACTCTAAAAAATTTGTATAATTGAAGATATCGAAAAGTTTGTAATCAATTGAAAAAATGCAAAATAAACATGGGGGAAAAAAGAGAAAGCAGGAGAATATCAAAAAAACATCTACTTCTGCTTCATTGAGTACGCTAAAGCCTTTGACTGCGTGGATCACAACAAACTATGGCAGGTCCTTAAAGAGATGGGAGTACCAGACCACCTCACATGTCTCTTGAGAAACCTGTATAAGGGCCAAGAAGCGACAGTTAGAACCGGATATGGAACAACTGATTGGTTTAGCATAGGAAAAGGAGTACGACAAGGATGTATATTGTCATGGCAGAAAGTGAAGAGGACCTTAAGAGCCTCTTACTCAGGGTAAAAGAGGAGAGCGCAAAAGTGGGCTTGAAGCTCAACATCAAAAAAACTAAGATCATGGCATCCGGCCCCATCACTCCTTGGCAAATAGAAGGGGAAGTCGTGGAAGTAGTGACAGACTTCACGTTCCTGGGATCCCAGATCACCACAGACTGTGACAGCAGCCATGAAATTAAAAGACGCCTGCTCCTTGGGAGGAAAGCGATGGCGAACCTAAACAGCATGATAAAAAGTAGAGACATCACCCTGCCAACAAAAGTCCGCATGGTCAAAGCAATGGTATTCCCAATAGTACTGTATGGCTGCAAGAGTTGGACTATAAGGAAGGCCGAGGGCCGAAGAATAGATTCTTTTGAACTATGGTGCTGGAGAAGACTCTTGAGAGTCCCTTGGACTGCAAGAAGATCAAATCAGTCAATCCTAAAAGAAATCAACCCTGACTGTTCCCTGGAAGATAATGAAACTGAGGCTCAAATACTTTGGCCACCAAATGAGAAGGGAGCACTCACTGGAGAAGACCCTGATGCTGGGAAAGACTGAAGGTCAAAGAATACGGGGACGGCAAAAGATGAGATGGTTAGACAGTGTCATAGATGCAACAAACATGAAATTGAGCAAACTTTAGAGGACGGTGGAAGACAGGAAGGCCTGGCGTGATCTGGTCCATGGGGTCGTAAAGAGTCGGACTCGACTGTGCGACTGAACAACAACAACAAAAATGTTGTTGTTCAATGGACAACGTTCAGTGGACACTGGGGACAACTATGTGTTACGCTGCAGATCTGTGTTTGGACCTCACAATGAATACTTTACCATTGAAAAGGGGTAAATCACAATTAAAGCTATACCGCTGCTATGGACAAGAGGTTAGCCTTTTTGTCCTACTGTTTTTCTAATAGAAATTGCTTCATCTGAGTTGCTAGTAGTAAGGGGGGAACCCCAGTCCCCCATATTTTAGTTGAGTTTCTTTACTATTGGGGTTAATTGCAGCTCATGGGGGAGGCTAAGGCAAGGCTTTATCAGGGAACTAGCATAGAAAGGATTATGCCCAATGCTCCAGTGCTGTGGCACCAATCCAAATTCCACCCCATGGCTGCTTTAAACAATAGTGAGTTGACTTGAGTCAGATTCTGAGTAAACCCATTTAGGATTGCAGTGAAGGCTGAGCTGAATGATCAGTGAGGCTCCATTCAGTACTATGACCTTTAAGAAACTTCATAAATTTTTGAAGCGTAACCTACAGCAGGCCAGTGCTGTTTAGATGCTATGCAATTGTGCACTTGCCATTTTATTGCAGCAGGTAGGTTTTATAGAGTAGTGGAGTACCGTGAAAGCTGCAGTGCCCTGGGAGGCATTAATTGTTCTTGGGGTTTTAAACCAAATACACAGATTTTAATCTCTTCTTTAAGTTTCAGTACTGTTAGAGAAAAAGTACATATCTGAGACAATGAAAGCTATAGTCTGCATTGTTTTTTCCTAAAAAAAACCCCTTGATAATCTCATACAAATGTATTGATCAATGCAATAAAAGGCAAAAAGGCTGTTTTTCGAAGCCTGAGGTGAAATTTTCATTTAGCTTTGAAACAGTGACAGTCTGAACAGTGTCTGTGTGTGCAACAAAGAACCCAGCAATAGCTAGTAAAGTCTAATTACATGAACCCCAACTGTACATTATATTTTCCCTGAGGATGCCTCATGTCGGGTAGAGAGGTGTGTGCGTGAACATAATTTTTTAATTTTTCTTATAAAACATACAACTACAAAACATAATAATAAAAATAATTTTCCAGAACTTTCAAAGTGTTTTACAGAATATAAATCTACCCTTTATGCTCAGCCTTAAAAAACAATTTGTTCAAATAATGCACTCTATCTACCCGACAAAAATGGGAATATAACATCCTTTTTCCAAGCAAAAAATACTTACACAGTTCAAACCCCAAAATTCAATAAAATATATAGTGTAAATATCTATCTGGCAGCTTATATAAAAGATTAGGAGCATTGGTTACATAATCAAAATAAGAGAACCATCTATCTAAAAACTTGTTTGATAAAGTAGGGGAATAGGTCGCTGACAGTTGTGTCGCAATTTTGTCCCAGCACTTCATAACCCATGGTTTTGTTTTGTTTTTTAATCCCCAAAGGGATATTTTTTATTTTGCAATGGACTACAAAACTACAAAGAAATATTAGGAAAGAGACTACAACTAGGGATAAAGGAAAGAAAACTACACTAGACTAAAACCCCAAGAGGAGGAGATCTTTTCACTGTTAATACAAACGTTAGTACAATAAGTGTTAGTATCACAATATACTTGTGGAGTTCTTGCTTATAACAGTTCGCCATTTATATGTTATTTTATTAGTTGTTATGAGAGAAATCTCTGATCATCTTATTATTCGCTTCAAAAAGCCATTTTCCAAGTCCTTCTGCTTTTACTTCGGCTTTCTGTCTTTAAAATCATATACAACTCTGGCAGGTTCTGCACCCTTTTCTGTAGTAGAGCCCTCCTCAGAGGTAACAGAGTCACTAGACTTCGTTTCTTCCTCTTTGGACTCTTCCTCCGTTCCCAGCTGCCGTCACAGAAATTCTTTAGCTTTAAAAATGGAGTCTTATCTTCTCTCTTCTATCGTTGATCTTAAAGATGACACCTTCCGGAACCACCCATCTGTATGATATCCCATTAGTTTGAAGGAAAGAAATTAAGTCCTTATATTTTTTTCTCTTTTGTCTAATTTCAAATGGAATGTCCTTTAAAGTTTTAATGGTTACATTTCTCATTTTCAGTGGATTTGCTGATGTTGCTTTTAAAATAGCATCTCTGGTTTGTCTTCTTGAGAACCTGATCACTATTTCTCCAGGCAGGCTATTTTTTAATATAGTTGGAGTATGCCCTATAGGCTGACTTCATTTCGTTTAACAGTTCATTCGCTTTTAAGCCTACTACTGGAGTGATGAGCTCGCTGAGTATCCTCTTCAGATCCTCCCGCTCTGTTTCAGCAACTCCCTGGAACCTGAGAATCATGTTTGCTTTTTCCATATGTAGCTGCAACACTCGATTCTCTTGGCAATTTTGCTTTGTTTCAACTTCTTCCATTCTTTTCTTCAACTTCTTGCTTGTGGTGTCTATCTCTTTAATCTTCTCGTTTGCCTACTCCACTTTTTTCTCCATTTCATTCAGCTGGAGCTGCTGTGCTGCGAAGTTTTTGCTCATCACGGTCAATTGCTGGTTAATACCATCAAGTTGTTCCATCACCGGCTTGAGCATATCTGCCAAGAGTTTAATGACATCTGTTCCCTCTTCCGGTTTTGGACTCTGGCTGCCAGGTGGTTTCGTTTTAAACTTTCTTTGCTGGGCCACCATTTTTACTGTTTTGTTTACAGTTCCACCGCTTCTTTCTGACTCGAAAAACTTCCCCAATGATATCACAAATCAGATAAGTCTCTCAAAACACATTCGTTTTATTTCCTCCCCTCTCCCCCTTCGTGTCACTTAGCAGTTAACTTGCATCAGAGGCGTCCCTCTTTGCAGTCTCTTTTATCAGCGGGGGGGAGGATCGCTTTTAAAGTATTCTGCTTTATTCATAACTCACGTTCATTGTCGGCCAGTTTCTCTGACTGCGCTTGATTTATACGCCATTCTGCTCGATCTCCGGCGCTTGTCCCGGTCAGACCAGCTTTTGCCTGAAGGCCACTCAGCGGCTGGACTGTTGGGATGGAGGGGAGCCTAAATTCTCCGGCATTCTGCCATTGAAGAGGCTACCCCTCAAAAGCCCCCTGGCCTGGAGCCTATCACAAAGGCTCCGCAGGGGTGTCACTTGAGGTGACACCCCTCCATGCTGCTGGTGTGCGATTCGCCCTTCCCCGGTGTGGGGAGAGCATCCGCCATCACTGCTCCATAGACTGGAAGTCATAACCCATTGTTTTAAGGAAGGTACTTTAACTTGGTTCCAATTTTGGGCTATCAGAGATTTTGCTGCTGATAATAATATTGTAATCAATTCTCTTTTTTCTTTAGTTAAGGATAGATCTGTCCAAATATTAAGGAGCTTTATTTTAAGGAGCTATTTTAGTTATTAAGGAGCTAATATTAAGGAGATAATTTAGTTAATTAATTTAGTTAATATCGCTTTTTTCTTTAGTTAAGGATAGATCTGTCCAAATATTAAGGAGCTTTATTTTAAGGAGCTATTTTAGTTATTAAGGAGCTAATATTAAGGAGATAATTTAGTTAATTAATTTAGTTAATATCGCTTTTTTCTTTAGTTAAGGATAGATCTGTCCAAATATTAAGGAGCTTTATTTTAAGGAGCTATTTTAGTTATTAAGGAGCTAATATTAAGGAGATAATTTAGTTAATTAATTTAGTTAATATCGCTTTTTTCTTTAGTTAAGGATAGATCTGTCCAAATATTAAGGAACATTGCTTCAGGTGTAAATGGAAAATCATGGCCTATTATTTTTGAAATTTCTGCAGCAACAACTGACCAAAATTGATTCACAGTTTGACATGACCACCAACAGTGGAAAAATGACCCTTTCATACCACAACCCTTCCAACATACCGGAGAAGGTTTAAATTTACAGTGAAATAAACGGGAAGGTGTTAAATACCAACGTGAGTATATCTTAAAAGATTGCATCTTTATCAGCGAGTTGTTAGTAGTCATGAAATGAATTCCACATTTTAGACAAATTTTGTCATCAATTGGACCATTGAGGTCTTTTTCCCAGGCTTGTTGTGGAGAAGACCTGAGTGCCCAAGTTTTATCGTTAAGCATAGTATATATAATTGAAATAGCTCCTTTGGTGTTATTGCTAGACCTTAAAATTAGTTTCTCGAAGTGATTTAGTGCTCGAGATAAATCTGAGGATTTAACTATTTCTGTATACATATGTTTTATTTGTTGATATTGTAACCAGTTTATTTCAATATCATATTTATTCGGAAGTTGTTGTATGGTTGCAATTTTCCCTTTGACCAAAATATCACTTAATCTAAACATATTCTTTGCTCTTAGGTTGGCATAATCTGAATATAATCTACCTAGGAGTAACCAATGTTGACCCAGAAACGCTACAATGGGGGATACACCTGGGGTAAGTATATATCTATATTTCTCCCATATTTTCAATGTATGATGTAAAAATCTGTTGAAATATTTAGTTTAGGCCTATCTTTGGGAGCGTTCCAAATTGCTTCATGCATGTTGTCTGGTAACAAATGACTTTCTATTTGTGTCCAGGTTTTTTCACATTGGGGTTCAGCAAAATAAATTATAGCTTCGTTGAGCTGCCTCATAATATTTAACTAATGATGGTAAGGCCAGACCTCCCTTTGCAGGAGGTTTATTAAGTAAAATCATATTTAATCTGGCTTTTTTATTGTTCCAAAGGAATTTTGATAAACTAGTATTCCAATCTTTGAAATCTTTAATCGGAATCTCAGTTGGTAAATTTTGGAACAAAAAAAGAAATTTGGGTAAAATCATCGGTTTAAAAAGATCAATTTTTTCTAGGAGAGAAAAATGTAATTTTTGCCAATCTTGAAATGTAGTTTTCATCTTCTGTATCATGGCTTATATAGTTACATTGATATATATCATCCACATTCAAAGGTATATTATTACCAAGATGTTTCCAGTGTGTAGAGACCTGTTTAAAAGAATATTGCCTAGCCACTCCCTCTAGATCTTGAGTGGGTAATCATATAGGGAAAAGTTCAGATTTCGAGTAGTTTATTGAAAAGCCTGATATACACCCAAAGTTATTAATTTGTTGGATTTCCATGAGATTACTGGGTCCTGCATATAAAAAATAGCGTCATCAGCGAAGAGACTCATCTTACATAAGTGGGAGCGTATAGTTATACCTTTAATTGAAGGATTATCTTGGTATAGCATGTGCCAAGGGTTCCAAAGAAATAGCGAATAATATAGGGGAGAGAGGGCACCCCTGGCGGGTATCTATAGAGGTGTATTTTGATGTTCTGCACTTGCCCAGGGTTGTGTGAGCCTTAGGGTTGCCAGTCCCCGAACAGGGGCAGGGGTTTGCCTGCTTTTGAGGCCCCTGATCCACCAGTCCCAATCCACCCAACAGGGGGAACCCTGCCCCCAAAGTGCCCTGTTCACGCCAACATGCCCAGTGCAATGACATCACCTGGAGATGACTTCATCGCACTGGGCACATTGCGGGGGGGATGCTCCATTGTTCGAGAAAAAGAGATCTCAGACGAAGAGAAGGACACCCCCCCCACCGCTGCCAGCAGCTAAGTAAGACTGGCAACCCGAGTAAGCTTGCTTTGGATTGGGATCACAGAGAGAGGGAGGTTAGGCTTTCTCTCCTCCACTGCTTTCCTGATTTAAAACCGTCTCCAGAAAGTGCCATGTGCGCTGTTGTGGAAACCAATGTATAGCTCATCTGTTCACATATGCAGCCCGAGCATCATCATCATCATTATTATTAATAATTAAATTTCTACCCCTCCCTCCCAGCTGAGGCCAGCATGGCAAACAGTGTCCCTTGGGGCCATTTCAGCTTAGGAAAACAGCATTGGGGGGAGATTTAAGCTCCCTCTCCCTACACATGGTTTCAATACACATTGGGCCTCTGCATACCGAGAAAGCATGCAACTTCACAACACGCCACTCTACCTGAGCAGGGGACATCCCTAGAAAAAACAAAATGCAGAGTTAAGCCCCAAGAAATGTATGAAAGGCTCAGAGATCTGACCATGAAACAGTTTAGTGTGCTATCTTGGATTCGTATCACACAATCATGCAGTTTTAGTCATGGATATTCATGATAATGTCCTGATCTTTCTCCAACACCGCCCCCCTTTGGGAAAGCTGGGGAGTGGATATATGGAAGGAAAAACATTTATACATTGCATAGATTTCCACAGTCTCTAATCAGTCATGTTCCCTTTGGCAGCTCTCACCTAGTCTTTCCCTCTTGCTTTATCAGAAGAATTCACACACAAAAAAAATAGAGAGAGAGAGAGGAAAAATTGCCTACAATAGGCTTGTATTTCCATTAATTAAGACCAATTAAAATGCAAAATAGTATGCAAGCTTTTGACTTTCCAAAACTCATAATTGGGCTGGATGTTAAAAACAAAAGGGGCTGGGGGGTAGAGATGTTTCAGGCCCAGATCTTAAGACTTCTTAAGATATATGGAGAATGGCAGCTTCCCGGGGGGAGGGGGGGAACCAGTTGATCACATATCTCTCTAACATTAAAAAAAACCCACACACAAAGGCTCCTGAATATTTTCTTTGTAGTGGAGATGGGGAGGAGATAATTTTGAGCAGACAAACATCTGGAAAGGAGGGCTAAGCAGCCTGCCTTCCAGGTTATCCTGGGTTGTATCCATGTATTGATGGATATTGTGCTATTGTTGCACTATAGGAGTCATTTGCAACTGGATCAGCTTATTCACATGTGATAATCCAGTTATTAATGATCGCTAAAGTGCAGTGATAGTGGAACATCCATTGATGTCTGGATACCTCTTAAAAGCTGATAAAACAACCCTGGGGAAAGAAGGAAAGGAAAAATCAGGGAACTATATGTAATGTTCAGTTCTGCCATCATTCTGTGTACTAGAACACATAGACACAGTCAAACAGAACATCATAGTAATCATATACCTTCCACAGCTCTTATTGGCTGATTATTGTTATTATCTTTATTATACCAATGGGATGAAAGGAAGGCTCACAGTTATCATGTGTGCACATTGACTGGTACAGGAATGACAAGTCTATGTGTAGCAAATCACATTCGTGTTACTTGTCCATGAATATGGGGATTTACATAATTGGAATGAATTTTGTCTGGTTAGTTATGTCCACTGAAAGGAACAGAATAAAGCCAGCTTTTGAATCCTAGTATTCAACATAACTGCTCAATAGTTTCGATAGCTACCCATAACTCCAGTTCCAGTTCTTTGGCACCCTCTCCCCTCTCTTCATCAGCTGATCCAGATAAATCCCAGCTTGTCTTTACATGTCAGGAAAAATATAACCAAATAAAAATGGACTTTACTTTGCAGAGACTTGGGAGATGGTTACTGTGAATTATCTGATCCATACAATACCAGGGATAAGAAGATGGTTTATCCGAGATTATTCACAAGTCAGTTGGATACTGTTCTGCGTTATACCCCTGTGTTTAAATTATAGCAATATGTATACAGTAGCAACACCATCAATCATGCATAGGGCCATTGCTGGCAGAAAGCAGGCTCATTTTTTATTCATCTGTTGCATCAGTCTCTAGCAAAAAAATAATAAACTAATGCCTCTTCAAAGGCTACTCTACGGAATAGTACAGAGAATCAGCACAGATGCATTTATTCCCAACTTTCGGCCAATTTTTCTTTCCTGCTAACTGTACTGAACTTTTACGGGCTGGATTCTTCCTTCTGCGGGCCCCAGGAGCTGGCCACTAGAGCTGTCTATATCCCTCCCCCCAGCTTTTGAGATTCCACATCCTGACCTATTCCACTCCCGTTTGTTACTCTTTTTTTCACCTGCCACCTTTAATTTGAGGTCAATTGCCGGAAGGCTCTGCTGCAGCCACGTTTTTCACTACTGCTGTCTGCTGTGTCTCATTCCAAGGCTGGTCTTTGTTGCTACTTACTCAAAGGGGTCACTGGGATCAGCCCTCTGAAGCTCTGATGGAATTGGTATTCTTTTGTAGTACATCTCCCAGTCGAAAGCTCCACGCATGGCATCCCCTGCTTGTGCCTCATAGCCAAAGTGATTGTGGTCAATGACATCGATCATGGGACACACAATGGTTTTGTGGTTGAGTGCAATCTGATCTGAAAGACGAGAGCAGAAAATTATAAATGAAAAGGCAGGTCTCGTCAAGCCACCTATCATACTATCACAAAGTGAATCTCTCATCTATTTTTATTTTTGAGCTTGAAGATTGTCTCGGTGGTTCCCCATGGCCCTAAAAACATTTCAGTTTTCAAATCTGCATCAGGCTTCTATCTGAAATGGGCTTGATGCACTCGGCCAACGATTAAAAGCAATTATAGCTCTTCAAAGAGAGTCACATCCCAGTGAGACCTGCAGAAGTCAAGTAATCTGTATTTCTGTCATTTTGCTACTCTAAAGTGTCCCCAATCTGTCACCTAAGAAGTCAGCTAGTAAGCAATAACATAAAATGAAAACACTACTGATTTTAGCTTCAAGTGTGAGCAACAGAAACATGCTAGGAAAATGCTGCCAATTAGGAATATGATCAGCCTCTTGTGTAACTTAGCTTCTGCTCTGATAGCACTTGAGGGCACTGACTTAGTAATTCTCTTTTGAAGGGCCCATCAAATGCATTTTGACCTTGGTCCAAATTCATTGATTCATTGATGTGCTCCCTGGACTTCTTCATATCTTACATTTTGAGGTATCCTAATGATATACATCCCCTCATGGATCACTGCCTTGTCGTGGCGTGGAGGCTTGCATGGTTCAATGAAGCTGTGGGCTATGCCGTGGAGGGCCACCCAAGATGGAGAGGCCACAGCAGAGAACTCAGACCAAGCGTGATCCCCTAGAGAAGGAAATGGCAACCCACTCCAGTATTTTTGCCAAGAAAACCCCATGGACAGTATCAAAAGGCTAAAGATATGATGCCAGAAGATGAGCCTCTCAGGTCGGAAGGTGTCCAATATGCTACTGAGGAAGAGCAGAGGGCAAGTACAAGTAACCCCAGAAAGAGTGAAGTGGCTGGGCCAAAGCCGAAAGGACGCTCAGTTGTGGATGTGTCTGATGGTGAAAGGAAAGTCCGATACTGCAAAGAACAATGCTGCATAGGAACATGGAATGTAAGATCTATGAATCAAGGTAAGCTTGACGTGGTCAAAAATGAGATGGCAAGACTGGCTTCCGGTTTGATCTCTGTGAATGGCGGTCACTTCTTCAGGAGCTCCCGAAGGTGACTCGCCCATGCACGGTAAAGAGAGGGAATCCGCCCAAGCGAAGACCCTGAGGAGCCTCAGGGA
>NW_015176523.1:63731-63921 GCF_001447785.1 Gekko japonicus | reverse complement strand
ATGGAAGGGGCTGCCTACCGGCACCCTGGTGGAGGCTGGTGTCATTCTTTCGGCTCGGCTCCTTTTCCCGGCTGCGAGATGTTCTAGCGCATAGGCAGACAGGCAGATGGTTCACAGGTGACGTCCTCCTCGGCCCAACTACGTCCTTCTGGCTCCACGCGCCTCTGGATGACGTCACCGTGCCTCCGTC
>NW_015176523.1:56370-56588 GCF_001447785.1 Gekko japonicus | reverse complement strand
CTGAGTGGGTGATTTTGGACTGGTCACAGACTTTCAGGCTAAACTACCTCACAGGGTTGTTGTGCAAGTCAAAAGCGAGAGAGGAGAATGATGTAAGCTGCTTTGGTCCCCATTGCAGAGAAAGACTGCTTTTCTTCCCGGAAACCACTGTTGCTAATCTCCAGGTGAGGGCTGGAGATCACTCAGAATTACAACTGCTCTCCAGATGGCAGAGATCA
>NW_015176523.1:13444-56007 GCF_001447785.1 Gekko japonicus | reverse complement strand
GCAAAGCTGAAATCAGAGAGGCAGATAATGGCAGGTTGATGCTTGGCTGGGAAGGAGATAGGGTTGCCAACTCCAGGTTGGGAAATTCATGGAGATTTGGGGGGGTGGAGCCTGGAGAGGGTGAGGTTTGAGGAGGGGTGGGACCTCAGACAGGTACAATGCCATAGACTCCACCCTCCAAACCAGCCATTTCCTCCTGGGTACCAATTGTTGCCAATCTCCAGGTGAGGGCTGGAGTTAACTGAAAATTACAACTGCTCTTCAAGTAGCAGAGGTCAGTTCCTCTGGAGAAAATGGTGGACTCTGTGTCATTATACCCTGCTGAGGCCGCCACGGCACATTGACACTGAGTGCCCAAGGTCTTGGCACTCTCCAAGAGCCTCTTTCTAGAGCTCGTTGTATTTATTTCCACAATGAGCCTTATTTCTAGTAAAGCATAAAAAGGACAAATGAGAGAGACACAACTGGCTGACTCAAAAATAGATAACTTTAACCTCATATAGGACAACCTCTTTGTAACATGACTTTTACATTGGATGATTACAAACTTTTTTTATAGTTACATGCTTTTAAAAGAGAAGAGAAAGCTCTTTAGTAAAATTAAACAAATAATCTCTTGGTTTTATCCTTGAATTTGCATGGTTGATGCTCTGCTGTTTTTATTCTCTCTGTCATAATCCTTGGCTCTGACACTGTATTTGTTAATGATTCAAGGAGGCCTCCCTGGCTTGATAGATGCCTCAAAAACACAGTGTGGAGAATAACCAGAGGGGCCAGGAGCAATGCTCCCTCTAAACTGTGGAGTCTTGTGAGCAAAAATTCTACTTTGTGAGCTACTGGCATTAAAGTTCTGAGCGAGTGATTTGGCTACTGTATAAATTAGCTTGCTCTGGAGCCATCCTTCCTGAGCTAAGACAAAAATGTGTGAGCCAGAGGCTAAAAAACTGTGAGCTAGCTCACACTAACTCAGCTTAGAGGGAACACTGGCCAGGAGAAATATAAAGTGTTGATTTAAAAAATGGAGAATAGTCAAATGTGTGAGGAAAAGGGAAAGCCATCGTTTCATACTTTGACGCCCCCAATAGGTACAACTGCTTATTTGTTCTTCTGCTTTTGACTAGTGGCCTAATGCTGTAATGGCTCTGCCTTTTCCAGAGTCTTGATGAGTGCTATTCAGAACATACAGGAATCCAGCTTTTGTTTCACTGCATTGTGCCTATGAGTAATGGAGTTTTGCTATTTCTTGCTTGGAATCCAGTGCAGCGGTCAATAGCGAATCATGCTTCCTGAGTATGCTATTCTGAACACAATGGCTACTGGCTTTAACTCCAAGGCCTGGGCTATACGTGGCACAAAGATCAAGGCAATTGAATGTGGAAGATCTAAAAGAGGAACAATTTCTTCATATGAACAATTCCATATGTTTTCCCCCCTCCAGCTTTCTCAGTATTGTACCCATGAGATTAAGACAAAACCAGAATTTTAGAACAGATTTTAATGATGTTAGAAAATATATCAGAATCATTCAATTGTGTAATTCTTATCTTCCTTGGTAGCTGTGCTTTGTTCTGAGCTCTAGGGACAGAGTAGACTATTAAAAGAATTGAACTAGATTGAATTTAAGTAAAGAACATTCACGTTTTCCCATTTTTACTAGAAGATTAGGAATCCTGCACATTTCTTACTGAACCTGTCTAGCAGATGAATTTACTTTGTTTGACACTCCCGATCAGACTGTGAGCTGATCAGGGATATAGTCGGGTTGCATCGAGGAACTTGAACAAGTTGCCAAAGACGTTTGCAGCTGTCTCACAGCCAGGGCTTTTTCCCCTGGAGGAATGGACTGGAATGGAGTTCTGGAACCTCTTTCACAAAATTCTTTTAAAAATGTTTAAAAGTTCATGAGTTTTCAGTATACAGATTGAAAACTTTGTTTCCCTCTTGAGAGTTCCAGCACCTCTTAAAACAAAAAAAAAAGCTCTGCACTAATTGGAGGGATCATCTGGGAATTGAGTCCTTACCCACTCCGCTTCCTCAGAAAAATAGCTACACCGTGAAATTGCAAAAGGAAATTTTCCCCTCCCTTACAAGCTGGGCAGGGACAGATGGAATGCTTTTAATCTCTGCATTGCAAAAGGTAGAGAAGGAAAAAACCTCTCCTTTTCTCTGCAGCCCAAGCTTGGGGGGGGGGGGGAAGAGGAGGGAAATTACCTGGCCTTTTGATTATTCCTCCCCCCCACACTTCAATTTGCTGCACTCAGCAAGTCTGGGAGGCAGCAAAGTTTCTAGGATGAGAGATCAAAACCCGACTTTCTGCCTATCAGCTCGGAGTCATCTCCTGATCCCCTTTGCTGCAAAACGTCCCCAGAAGCTGTCTCACAGCAGATCACTTGTCAGTTGTGAATCAACTTCTGATGGCTGTAAGTAGCTTTAGCCTGCAAATACACACAAACGGGTTGTGAACAGTCAGACAGCCAGTGGATTAACTGGCTGCTTGATCACCACTGGAGAATGGGAAGTGACTTGAACTGGCAAGTGTTCAAGCATCTCTATGAAAAATATCAGCAAATTATCTCTGAACTGACCCAAATATTTTAGATTAATGAAGGTTCAAGAAGAGCCACCCATGGGTCATTCAAACTCTCACTGCTGAATCCTAAACACATTTAATCCCACTGATGTACCGCCTGGTAACTATGCTTATATTGTAGTATAGGAAGTTTTACTTTCAGGCTAAAAATTCAAATGACTTACAATCAAAGATTCAAAGACATAATTCTGTTGCTGGGTCCCTCTGGGTCCTCACTTTGATATAGTACATTTAATTGGTTCTTGAAAGCGGATCACATCTTCTAACATAGCAAATATTGTTATATTGCAAGTTTTAATGTCACTTACTAAGTAAGGGAGGCAGCCAGTTCACATTGACTTCACAGTGAGAGTCCAGGAAGGTCAAGACTTCTCCTTTAGCTATTGAGGCTCCAAGTAGTCTGGTGCGAATGAGCCCTTCTCGTTTCTTGGTACGCACAATTCTCACTTTAACAAACCGAGCCATATATTCCTCCAGCCTCTCCTTCAAGTGTTCTATAAAAATAAGGGGAACATGGAAACACAAGCTGTGAAAAGCTGACCCAGGAACATACAACATGACAAATCATCTATCGGGTGCTATTGCATTCAGCAGCCTTTTACGGTCTAGCTTGTTCCGAGTTCCTCATTATTTGCAAGCCTGTTCCGAGACGCTTCATAAATTGCAAATGTTCTTTGTTTAAACACACAGAGCAAGCTACTGACATTTTAGACCTTTTCACAGCACATTCACTGTTGGCAAACTTCCATCTACCATATAATCACAGCCAAAATGAATGCAGGAACCCTCTGGTTCCTGCTGCCCAAGGCCAGACGAACATTCTGGCATATGGTTTTGTAAATGATGCCCTTTCCAAGTGGGCTTTCTTCTCCTATTAATTATCCAAAAGATGCATAGAAAACATTTTTTTTTAAAGAAGAAGTGTGAAGTCAGCATAACTGAAGGGCTTTGACAAGTAGGGGCAATTGGGAATCAACTTTAGAGCAACATCAGCAACTGGCCACCAGCTTGCAGCAAATGAACAGTTGTTAAGGCTTTGCTAATGAAAGTAAGCGAAATTTTGTCTTGTTCAATCCCCTGTGTTTGTAACAGGAGACAGGACCTTGGGAGCCTTTTTTTTTTAAAAAAGACACAACAGAATTGTACGTCTGCCTGTAGGTCTGCTGTTTCCACAACTTTATTGAGTATTTCTAAACAAGGAAAAACATTGCCTTTGATTAAGGGTTTCCGTCTAGCACATTCATCCTCTCTCTATGTATTTCTAAAATAAACCCTAAGGTACTTCCAGTCACCAAAAGATCATTGTAACAAAAAGGGTCTACATGCCTACCAGAAGATGCTCAGATCTGAGTCTTAGTGGGCTTTGGGAAGAAAGGAATTCTGTTGCTGCAGAACAACCACAGAGAACTACTCTCTACATCCCCTAGTTCAAGGTACAGGAATGGCATATTTAATAGGGGACTCTTAAATCAAATCAAAATGGGACCCTGAGGGTGAGGAAGGCAAGCTGCAAGGAATACAGATGACAGGCCGAGTTTTAATCAAGGGGCATCATATATGATAGCTGAAAATGCTTTTTGTATGCACATCTTTGGTAATCTAGTTGTAAAACTGCACATGTTTTGAGCATAGTGATAGCCATGACTTTGATATAATTGCTACAAGCTGTCCCAAACTTTTTGGTTAGGCTGGGTTAAAAATATAATTAAACTAAAACAATACACATCTCAATTACCTTCTGCAATTTCCCCCTATTAAGAATGTTCATTTTTGATATGAATAATTGTTTAAACTTGGTAGTAACTACATGGCAACTTTTATTGGTTTTCTGCTACTATAGTTAACTATTATGGATTTTCCCCAATTATCCTACATTAATCCTTTGGTGTTATGCTGATAATTCTTTGTGACAGGTACCAAACACCCCCCCCCCCAATATACATATATATTTAGAATTGCCAGGATTCCTGAGGAATAGAGAATGACAAATTGTTACACTAGTTTATGTATCCTCCTTGTATGAAGGACTGTGCTGAAACTGTCACCAATGTTCTTCTCCAGTGCCCTCTCTATCTGGCGTTCCGTCGGGATCTTCTATATCCCATATTAGCCCAACTTTTAGAGACCTCTGATGATTTTAAGGTCCTTTTTTTGCTTGATAAGCCAGATACAGAAATAACTGAAATAGTAGCAAAGTTTCTTTGCAGTGCCATGGTCACACATCGTGATAAGTGACACTATGAATTAGGTTTTATTATGCTGTTACTCTGCTTATTTATTCTGCAACTCTAATTTTACTCTGCACGGATTTTGTATTTAGATTATTGTATCTACATGTATATGCCAATAAAGGCTTGACGTGTAAAAAAAAGTGTATATATCCTGAAAGCAGTTCACATGACAATATTCCATCTGCCATTCACCACAGAGTAATACACTCCAAGGTGGTAAAATTTAGAGTTGAAATAAGTCATCATCCTCTAATATCAAGGAGGGAAATGTGATGTCTGGACAAATTTTCTGGAGAAGCTACATTGCCATGTGGAAAAAAGAAATCCAGCTGAAATGAAAGGACCATTAAATCTTTGGAAGATGACACATCTAGGCTATTTATTATCAGTGGAATCCATTCAGGGAAGCTTGCCATGACAATACAATACAATATTCAATGACGATGGTTTCATTTATATGCTGGAATATTGCATAAATGTTGCTTCCTAGGACAGACTGGAGAGAAGGGGGGGGGGAAATCAGACCGTATTTAATTTTTTTTGTCTTCTGCAATAAATGACACAGCTGAAATGCAGAAGTCAGAGCTATTTTCAGTAAAAATGGAAAGAAGGTGCCGAATTTGTAATTTTAAAAGAAAATATTTCATTCTTTTCTTCACATTGTTTATTAAATGAGGTAATAAATCATACAACTGATACATGCCAGGCATCTGTCAGGGTATAAGTTGGCACAGAAACAGACAAATAAAGAATTATCCAAGGGTTGTCAATGCTATGACAAGCAATGATAAAGGGCAGCATTATGGCCCTTCGACTGATAGTCTATAAATAAATTCTCCATTATAATTTGAATGTGCCCCTCTTTATCTTAATTTAAAGCCAGCAGGAGTTTACAAAAGGAACAGATAAGAGGTAGTTGTCCCCAGGGGTCGTTTCATAGAAAAAGAGCTAGGGGAACTCATTAGCATAACTCATTAGCATATGCCACACCCCCTGACATCAACAGTAGTGTGTCATAAGGCCACACCCCCTGACATCACCGGAAGTGTGTCATAAGGCCACATACCCCACCCCCAACAGTCCTGGCCGCCGCCGGTGGCCTTGCAGCTCCACTGCCGAGCCCCATGAGGGGCCTGGCAGTGGACTTGCAAGGCCCGCGGGAGTGCAAGGAAGCCCCGTGAAGGCCCTCCCTGGCCCCAGGCAGGCAGGGGTGGGGAGAGGCAGGGAGGAAGCAACTTACCCTCCCTCTTCTCCTGCCTCCTCCTGGCTGAATGAGGGCCGGAAGCGGGGCGGCCGGAAGCAAGGAGCGGGGCTTCGTCATGTGCCCCGCCCCGTACCTCACCCGGGGGAACTGCGATCCCCCCAAAATGACCTCTGGTTGTCCCCCCCCAGTAAACACATGTGCCCAAGCAGAAAACTCAAATGCTTTCAAGCCAACTGAGATTTCAATGAAATCAAGACTGCTAACCTCCTAGCTCATTTAGAGGTAAGAGCGTTTTGTTTTCCTAAGAGAGGCTCTTTGCCTT
Organism: Gekko japonicus; assembly: GCF_001447785.1. Lineage (NCBI taxonomy): Eukaryota > Metazoa > Chordata > Lepidosauria > Squamata > Gekkonidae > Gekko > Gekko japonicus. The sequence goes on along the minus strand of NW_015176523.1, from coordinate 49,660 downwards.
GTAACAGCTGCAAGTCCAGAAAATGCATGCATCATGAAGTGATGGTGAGAGCTGTCTATGCTAAATTTCTGCTTGCCCTGAAATCAGTAAAGGCCCAGAAGCAGTGAGAAGGAAATTGGTGCCAATCACATTTGAGGTCCTCACAATTGCTTAGAATTTTCTCTCAAGGGTGGCAAATTTGGTAGGTGAATGGATCTTGTACAGTAATTTTTTAATTCTCTTGTGCTGTTATGGAATACGTAAACATTTTAAGAATTTGTTGAGCAGTGTAGTGGCCAAGGTTGTGGATGAATAACCCAGCTATTTAGGAATGGTCAAACCAAGCAGAGCTACAGGAGTATCTTTCTAAACTATGTGAGTGGTCAACAATATGGCAAATAAAGCTCGATGTTGGTGTAAGGTGATGCACACTGGAACAAAACAAAAATCCTAAGTTTAAATACATGCTGATGGGGTGTGAACTGAATGAGATCCACACTGAAAGGGATCTTAAGGCTGTAGTGGATAGTTTGATAAAAATGTTTACTCTTGAGCATGACCTGTTCAGATGCTCCAATCAGATTCATTCACCTGGCACTGTTAACAACACCCCCCCATGGTGTAATATTATTAGCAGCTGTTAAAATGAAATTCCTAGTTTATATTGCAAAAAAGAGAAGTTAAAAGGTGATTCGAGTGTGGCTTTTTAATGAGCTAAACGTATTGTGTGCTACTGCTGGTTGATCGGGTGCAAAAATGAGAATAAGGGTTGCCAGACCGCTGGTCAGGATGGGGTTTCCGCCAATTTTGGGGGCTCCAGTCTGCCACCAGCCAGCTAGCTGGTGGGGAAAGCCCCACACCGAACCCCCTCCCGCATTGACGTAATTGGTGTGATGACATCATCATGCCGGGCATGCCACATGGTAGTGCTCTTGCATTGACCTATATGGTAGAGCGTCGCTTTGTGACATGCCCAACATGATGATGTCACTTCCAGGTGACATCATTGCACAGTGCCAGAAGATCCCAGGATGCACCCAGAAGCCCCCACTGGAAGACCAGTAAGACCTGGCAACCCTAATGAGAATACTGCCCTTATGAAAACTGGAAAGGTTTGGAAAGTATTTGCATAACATTATTTATTGTCTGTTATTGCATAGGAGACATGAGATATAATTTTCATTAAAGATTCATGGTGTACTCTGCAATCACTTGATGAACATAGCTGCACAACCAAAAGGAATGACATGTATAGTAGTGAATCGAATGCTACCACCACTGTTCACCACTGCTACCATGTTATTATCCCCTTCATAGTTCAATGAAAGGGGAGTCATCTGCAAACAGATGCTTGAGATGTGTGGGGACAGCACCACTCAAAGCGAGAGGATTGCCAGCTCCCAGCTGACTCCAGCACATAGCTGACTGGCAATTTTGAACCTTACATTTTGAGTGATACAATCTGCTCCCATTTCAAGCAATTGATGTGTCGGTATGCATATCTAGCCTTTGAGTGGTCAAGGAGCTGTTGTGAGTTTAGCTACTGTGGGTTCTCTTTAACTATAGCAAGTCCAAAAGCACTGTGCTTACTGGAAGGTCTAAGCGTAGATAGATGATTAAGGGGAATGCTATTGAGCAGGTGACATGTTTTAAATACTGAAGGGTAGTTTTTTACTCTTCTGGTCTTGGCACACTCAAATTAAGAATGTCTTTGGGAATGCGCAGAGAAGTATCTATTTTGGGGGGGATAGGGGAAACCCTCCTCTATGCCAGAGAAGGCCAACATGTTCCAGCACTAGCCATGTCTTTGTGGCTAAGGTTATTATCACACAGCTGCTAAATGGGTCCTATTTATATACACCTTGAAATTATTCAGACTAAATTTCTGAGAACTGTACTTACAGTCTCCACTCATTGTGTTCATAATGCAGTTTTGCATCTAGAAGTGTGTTTAATTTCTCTGGAAGCTCAGTGCACGGATACACAGGATCAATCACTGGCTGAAGCTTGTTTGCCCTCCTGTGAGTCTTGCTCCTTTACACCTTTCAGTCAAAATGGAAAAGGTCCCTTTCAGAGAAATTACAATCCAATGGATATTCTCCTAGCAGTTTAATAACCTTGAGTTATTCCAAAGCTAAATCTGAAGTTAAGCAAAGGATGTAGGACATTTAACTTCAACACCATTTAAGTTTTGTTACAAGATACCTTCACGTCAGGAAGCAGAAATTGGTGTTGTCAAACTATTCATCTAATCTAGTGTTTCCCAGACACAGGATAGCTTTCACTCTGGCCTGTCTCCATGTTCTTCCATCCGTTTTATTAGAAGCAAGACACCGTGGTGTGCCACTTCAGGAGGACTTAATGCCCTTGTGCCTCTGGGGAAACTGCAACTGCTGGACATGTGCTGCTGCACTGCATCTTCTATGATGACCTTCAATGTATATTTATTACACTGATCTTCCAAAAACTCCTGGGAAGATCAGAGGATAAGGTGCACTGCCTTTCTTCTTGCAGACATCGAATCCCAAACCTCAGACAGAATTGCCAGATTCTGTGCAGCTGCCAAAGTCTACCGAGCTACAGTGCTGATTCAGTGACACGTATTTGCTTTTTGTATGTATTTTAATGGAAGATTGTATATATATTCTTACGACGACTCTGGTAATGCATGTTTTATTCTGGTTCATGACTATAATAAATTATTGATTAATTGATCTTTGTTTCACAGTGTGTCTGCCATCAACCTAACTTTAAAGTATATTAGTATTAATCCTATACCAATGGTACTCCTGGAATCCACATACAGAAGACATTGTACTAAACACCACCATAAACTCTTATATTTGCTATTTATAGTGAGGATATTTGCACCTTATGCTTTTCATTTCTTTCTCGGAAGGTTAGATGCCAAGTTTCAGGGCAACCAACCATATAAGTTACTGAGGTCAATGGACCTCATTGAAGGTTTAATTCTGCCTGAACCCACTGACAGCATAACTCTGTTTAGGACTTCACTGTTGGTCTTCTCTTTCAAGAAAAAGTCGATCAATCAAAGACACTATTTTAAACACTGCTATCTGCTTTCACTAGGCCTATCTGATTCATGACCCATCAAGCTGAATGCCACCTACCTGGAGATGGCTAGAATGTATATTTTGCTGCATGCCTGGTATGAAAAACTGCGGGGAGGAGGCGGCATTGTCAAGAACCCAGCAAGCAAATGGGCTACATTCAGATTGGTGGGTAACAAGGCCTCTTACACCTTTCATCTTTAGAACTCCTTTTTGACTTAAACAGAAGTGTGGTAATTAAGAAATGAAATATATATCTTTATCATTCTGCCTGTTGTGAAGGATTTGGAAGCATTATAAGCTATAGGCTTCCTGCACAAAGGCAGATTAAATCACTCCCCGAAGAAAAGGGAAATACTGAGAAAGTATCTGCTTCTCAACTGAATCGAATTGCTGCTAAGAGTCTAAAAGCACTCTGCAAAAATAGAGTGCAAAATCCCCATCTAAGTGCAGATTCTCTAGAGTTTTGACAAAAATCTGCGAGTCAATTCTGATGTATTTCTTTCTCCATGGAAGAATATACATCAGGATGCAATCTACTGTGACAGTTCCTAAAAACAGCCTTGTTTGTTAGACTTGTTCCCTAATTAGGTACACAATTAGAAATGGGGCCAAACTAGATGTTACTTACAGATCAAGGGTTTATTTATTTACTTATTTATTTTTAAAAGTGGACAGCATCATGAGGCTGCAAGTGGGAGAAGAAAAACTGTGAAGTAGGCACTTTTATTGCTGGCTCTTTTTTCTGCTCAAACTCAGCACCTCCTGGCTTCTTTTTCCACTACAGGAGAAAGAATAAAGAAATAATTCCTGCATTGGGAAGTGACTCTTTGTTACAGCATAGAAGCACTCTTGTTCAGTTGTGTGTTTTGATGCTATGATGGCGTTCTATGTAAGAAGAAGCCTAAGAGTTTTAGAAATGCTTGGTTATTTCCCATTTCTGCAATCATAGGCACCACACTCACTCTCCACCTGAGCTGTGCAAAAGGGGTCACTTTTGTCCCTTTAAGGAAAAGAAGGTTTCTTTTGCCAAGGCTGATATAGAAGAAGCAGAAGAAAAAGCATCCGCTTATACTCTGCTGTTATGTATGCGGACCGCCACCAGGGGTCCGCGGCTAAGCAGGAGCTTGGTCCCCAAACACAAAGGGGACCTAGGATCCTAGTCCACCTAGAGTCCACCAATAGCACCCTTGGCGGGAAATTCAAACCCTCCAATGGGGACAGAGGGGTGCCGGGTGGAGTGTATATAGTTGGCCTTGCATGGTCGTTTTCCATTGTCTTGTTGTGAAGTACAATAAATGCGTCTGAACGCATGTCATAGTCTGAGTTCTCCATGCGTTAAACCCAGTACTTTTCAGTGGCGATGAAGGTGGGATCCCAATGAGCAGGCCAGGCTCACTTTCCAGTGCAGCACCGAGCATCGTTCCAGAAACGCCACCGTGCCCTGCACTGCTCCCGAGCAGCACCACACCACGCCCAGCATCACTGAACACCGCCCCCCAGGGGGACTTGGAATCTCTACCCTTCCCTCAGGATGAGGGTCTCTTCCCTGCAGCAGCCTTCCTTCTGGCTCTGCCCTCTGGGAAGAAGAACAGCTTTTCCTGCTGCACCAGATCTTTTATTCCAAGCCCTCCTCTTTTCCTATTGGTCAATTTTGGCTCCAAAACCTCTCAGGGGCTTCTGGGAGTTGTAGGTCAAGCCTCACCTACTGCTAGCCAGGCTTTCTGGGCCAAGTAGGCCTCTGGTGGCACAGCCCAGATCATGACAGGGGGACAAAACATTCAGAGACCATTTGAGGTCACTAAAAGAAGGAACATTTGGGAGGGGCATAGGAGTGGGGAGAGGACAGGGAAGGAGGGTTCTGGAGGCTTTACTTCAAAAAGGATGTGGACAGAATGGAGCATGTGCAGAGGAGAGTGACGAGGATGATCAGGGGCCTGGAGACCAAGCCCTATGAGGAAAGGCTGATGGATTTCGGAATTTTCAGTCTGGAGAAGAGGAGGTTGAGGGTGGACATGATGACTCTCTTTAAGTATTTGAAGGGCTGTCACTTAGAGGAGGGAAGGGAGCTGTTCCTGTTGGCAGCAGAGGATAGGACTTGCAATAATGGGGTTAAATTAAGGGCAGGAAGGTTCCAGCTCGATATTAGGAAAAACATTTTTACAGTAAGAGTCAGTCATATATTACCCAATTACAGTTGTATAGCTGCAATAATTAACTCCTGAAAAGAGTGGCAAGAACTCAAGTACATCCTGCATGCATGGGCATACATCTGTTTGTAAGAAACAGCCAATGTCTGTTCATTTTACAAATGAAACTGGGGATGAGTACCTGTATAAACATAGTTAAATTGCATGTTGAGCTATACTTGTGTTGCACATAACACTTGGATTACTCAATGCATGTATAAAGAAAAATCTGTACTTGTTTTGCACTTCTGTTCACTGTAATTTGTGAACAGGGCTACAGAGTTTGGAATGCAAGATTCCTTTCAATCCCCTTTGAGTAGTCTCCTTACACAGTGCAAAACAGAAACTGTCCAGAGATTCTGGTGCAGAAACTGGAGAGATCCACCAGGAGATAGGCCCCAATAGCTCAAGACCCTCTGTCAAAGCTGGTGCTCAAACAGTTTGAACCAGAAGAGGATCAGTCTAAACTGGGGACTTACAGAGAGAGCTTAGCTGCACCATTAATGTTGCCAGAGTAGGATTCCTCATCTGCCCAAATGTGCAATGTCGTGTTCTTCTCATGAGTTGGACTGGTTTGCCTTATGTCTCAAACTGTCAAGTATGCCTTCTCCATCTGGTCAAGGCTTCTGCTTGGGCCCATCCATTTTTTTCTTTCCTCCTGTAGTTCCATGGGAGACCATAATGGTTTTGGAAGCAGGAAGGTCCACTCTGGAGCTTCCTGATCTACCTTGTCCAGCAGAATTCTAATTGAAGCCTGGGACTGTGGAGTGGGCATAAGGCATCCTCATGAGGCTTTCCTCTGGACATGTCAGTGTTTGGAGCATCCTGTGCAGGGGGGGGGACATTGGAGGACTCTGAGGAGTGTTCATTCCACATCAAAGTTAAGCCAGGGCAGGTCGTGATATTGTGGAAGGAAACCCTGTTATACACAGAGTGGATGACTTTACAGTAATGTTGTAAAGGAATATATGTATCTATATAAAATGATAGAACTACATGTTACAAAACAGATATGCATCTTACAATCTATATTTGCTTCATAATGCTCACTTGAGGGCATGTTCTGAAGATAATCACTGCATGGGAGTGCTTCACTCTTCATGTGCCCCACCGTCTTTTGTTACTAGTTATTTACAGACTCACTCTCCTTCCTCCAACCCAGTTCCAGACCAAAGAAACCTGTTTGTTGGTGAAAATGGCCTGGAGGCATTTGCAGAGATGAATCTGGAGGCTCAGGGAGGATTACGCCTCTCTCCTTCTGTCTATTGATTCTTCTCAGTAATGCCCCCTTTCACCCTTGTATCCACATTAACCATCAGACATCTATTTGAGAAACACAGATTTGCTCACACAACATATAGATCTGTCCAAAGGAAGCTTACACACTCTGTTTAAATACATGGAAAGAATGTTGAAATATATGGAAAGAATGGGATCATGAAATAGATTCGCCTTTAGCCATGTAATCAGACAAAATAGATTCGCCTTTAGCCATGTAATCACTGCCACAGGAAGTGGTGGGTGCTACAAGCATGGACGGCTTCAAAAGGGAATTAGATAAGCATATGGAGCAGAGGTCCATCAGTGGCTATTAGCCACAAGGTATAGCTAGGGGCTCTGGGGCAAGTGATGCTCTGTCTTCTTGGTGCTTGGGGGGGGGTCAACAGTGGGAGGGCTTCTAATGTCCTGGCCCCACTGCTGGACCTCCTGATGGCACTGGTATTTCTGGCCACTGTGTGACACAGAGTGTTGGACTGGATGGGCCTTTGGCCTGATCCAACATTGGCGTCTCTTATGTTCTTATGTTCTTAAAATTAGCAACATGCCTTGATAAGTCGGTGTATGGATACAACAGGGCAAAATGTTGCCAACAGTGAAAGGAGTATTTGAATGAATACGGGGAATAACCAAGTTAAGTTAAGCATTTTACTCCCATTTATTTCAACAGAAGAGTTAACAGTCTGCTTAAAATGTTCCAGTGAAAGCCTGTGGGACTAAAAAGTACTTACTTATGTCTAGGTTATACCCTCAGTTTTTTCTTTTTGAATCACCAACCGAATATTCACTTTTAGGAAGAGAAAATGTGTGGACAGAAACAAAAGACTATTATTTCAGACTGTCAAGAACAAAACTAAATGGAATGCAACCAAAGTGGTGATGTGGAGGCACCTTTACTCATTGCTTTTTAAAAGAGCTGAAATGTTGACATTTCTACTTGGTCCCAGTGTTCAAAAAACTGCTGCAGGGACTGCCTGTGGCCTGCAGGTCATATATTTTCTACCTCAGGGCAAGTATATGGAAACAAGGGAGAATACGCAGTAAGAGCATGTTAGCAAATAAGATCTACAGCATCCCCACAGGTGCCTTTACTTGAGAAAAATTATGCAGCACAAACTATCTCATAAATTGTTCTGAATGTTGGGGGATTATTTTTAACTGACCTAATCATTGCACAGGTAGTCTATACAGCAACTTGTCTCCAAGGAATTCCAGTTTGAATACACACACACACACACACACACATATACAGAAGCTTCACTAAACTATTCCATAACTTATGAAAATAGATGAGGTATGATTTTCTGTGATAGGAATAAACACTTCATTAATATCATACTTTCATTAGTAATCACTGTTAACAATGTCTAAATGGCATTAGAACAACATAAATAATGGAAACCATTTAAAATTGTTCTTGACAATAACATGCCATCTAAACCTAGTTTTACATATTTATGACATGGCGAGAAGTCACTCAGATTTTGCAACCTGTCATTATGCTGACATTTTCTTTGCTTTGCCTGAAACCCTCTCTGACACAGTTCTAATTTCTCTCTCTTTCTAAAACCCACCGTAAGCTATTCCATACTTCATGGGAGATTGTTTTCTCCATATCATTCATTTAACCCTTAACAGCCAAGAGTATGCCAGTTACAATTTACTATTCAACACCGATAGCTAGAAAAGAAGCATGTAGCATTTTAAGGAGAGATGCCCTATTTCCAGTGGGCAGTGCCACATACAACTCCGAGCATCTCCCCCCCCCCAAAAAAGTTTCAGAACTCTTATTACAATTATTTTAATTTCCACTGAAATTAGATGAGCAGGCTAAATGAGAGAATTCTATCTATGTGCTATACAGATACCATAAGACATATGTACTGCATCAGTGATATATATGTCAGAGCATATCAACTGAAAATGTTAAAAAATATGGGGACAATATTCCACAAATTGTATTTTTTCCAGTGAAAACTAAAATTTCCCATTCTAATCATATTGTAAGAAAGATTCTTTAGCACTTCTTCTTTAGCTAGGTGTCCTAATGTTCTCCATTCTGATTCTGCTATAGTCAAGTGAGCTGTGTTACTGATTTTGGAATGGAACAAGTGAGGGACCCATGAAACTCATGGAGAGACACCATCCTTCCCCAGCTCACCAGTCCGCCCACTCATGGACTCCTACTCCTCCCTTGGCCACCCACCCACCTGACTTGCGATCACAGTCCTCACAGCAGTTGGGGAGTAGTGGTGTCTCCCACTCCTCTCCCGCCCAGATGCCTGCTTTGCGTCTTCCTCTATGGCTCACATAGTGGGAGTGGAAGACTCCTTGTGTCAGAGGAATGTGCTGCTGCCAGAGGAATGGAACTGTAGGATCCAATCCTATGTTTCACTGATTCAAATTAGTAATGTCACTGAGATTATTTCCTTTGTTCAGAATATGAACCTCAGAAACCAGTAATGAAGGCCTTATATACAAAGAGAGCATTATGACCAAAGTCTTCTATCACTCGAATTATAACGTAACTCTTCTCTCCATAGATTTGCTTACTTGGCTCTTGGGCCAATGGTGATAGCATCAGCAAGATGCTCTCTCTTCCTCCTTCCCTGTTACCTCTGATCCCAGAGTTCCAGATGCCAGAAGGTGAGGGGAAGAGCAAGAGAGTGAGACATTTCCACCCCTTTTGTAATTTGTAAATGGGCAAGGTGGAGACAGGGACAAATCCAACCTCTTCATATTCCTAACAATGCCATTAGGAGTATGATGGGCTGTGATTTAATATGTTTACTGTAACAAACCAAGCTATTTTCTGATTTTTTTTGTTTGGTTCATTAAACTCTAGTACATATCAAACCGTGTGTGTGTGCGCACGCACATGTGTGACCAATCATGGATCTGAATCTATATTATTTCAGGTACTTGAATCATGTTTTATACAACTAAGCTTGCATTTGGCTAATTATCTTCTGCTGTGCACAAAAATATCCTGATGTTCCCTTTCCTGTCTGGCATACAATTGTAAGTGCAAATCCTTTTTCCACTTTGTTGATTCATTTTAAATACAGCATCATCATGTCAGGACTACTGTAATTAGTTTCTCATTCATCAAAACGGCAGTCTAGGGAGATCCTTCTGTGTCTTGATTGCTGTCGCTTTGTTAACTGATTTTTCACTATCTTATTTCAGACCTAGACCAATCTTTTAACTCAGCATGCAAATCATGCTGAGTATAATAGAGACACAGATTCTAGTGAGCCTATTAAAGTACAGAAATATAAAAGTGATAGGATTTCTTTGGAAAACTTACAGTAACTACAACAAAGGAAAGCAATCATTTCCAAGCAAAGGTGAGCAATCTTTTGTAATCATTCATAAAAACTGGCTTGAGTATGAAGTTTTATGAATATGTAGTGATATTACTGGTTTGGCAAGCTGCATAACTAAATTTGCCTCATGTTTTTAGTATTGTATTTTAAAAGAACAAAGAAGCTCAAGGACTTGCTACGAAGAAGGGATCAGTTTCACAGTATTCAACTCTGCTATGATCTAGCTTTTCTGCATATTGGGGAAAACACTGATGCATAATTAAGTATCTCCTAAACAATAGTGTTACCTGCTAGTCAGACAAGAATCCCATCAATTTTTTTAAAAGATGAATGCTCATTATATCTTCTCTTCTCCAATCCTTAGCAGATGAATAGATGAATTAAACTTTGGAAAGAGACGCATTAAGAATCAATTCAGCTTTCCCACTGTTAATCTGTCATCACAGCTACCTCCTCACTTTACCCTCTGGTTTGCATCTCTCTGAGAATGTTCTGCATCTGAGAAGCAGAACATTGTAGAACATGCAATGGTTTCTACTACCCCAGGCATTATTAACATTCCCAGGCAGGCCACATACAGGCTCTTTTTTCCACTACTGACCCAGTTACCTTTCATTAGAAGACTAGGAAGACCAGAGTTCAAATACTCAGTCACAAAGTCCATTAAGTGACATGGGACAGTTGTAAGACTAGAGAGGAGCCATGTATTCTCACCTATGCTCCGTGGAGGAAGCATAGGATAAAATGTGACAGGTTTTGGTTCTAGGGTTCCTACAAGTCCCCATTTTCAATCCGAAACTCTTGCAGAAAACACAGACCTCAAGGCTTATTAGCCATGGTTTTAAATATCAAAGTCAACCACAAATGGATGTACAGTGTATGCCAGTATGCAACCCCCCTCCCCAAAATAACACTCTACACATAAAGTATTAAACTGTGTTTTTAAAATGAATTAGTATTTTCTTTTACAGTCCTTTTTCACAGAACTTATTGATCACTCCCTTTTTGTCTCCGAACACAGTCACAAATAAAGCAACTACGGATTGCCTAGGTTGACGTCATTTTAAGGACACAATTTGTTGTCTAATAGTTTATGTGTACAGTGGATTTTTAAAAATGTTTTAAATATGGCTCTGCTAAATGTCACTCATACTGTCAAGTCATTCAGTTTCACTGGGTGACACCTCTTATGAATGGGGTGGCAGGTTATTCAGATGTTAAACAATACCATTTTATTTGCTGGAATGTGTAATCAGATTCCCAGTTGCAGGAATGGGTGATGCATGCCTTCAGAAATCTGGGCAGGCAGCAGCACATCTACTAAGCTGCCACACTTCTTCTGATGGAAGGCCAGGCTTTTGCCTCAAAGCACCAAGCAGCAACATTAGAGGTTGGACAGTGTGGCAGGACCAGGCATCTCCCAGGCAACCTGTAACATAGCCCCCTGGGTAAGGGTCTAGAGTCCATTGGTCTTGTTCCCCTCAAGCACACACCAGACTCTCCCGTCGGTTCTGTCAGTCATTTCTTCAGCTCTTCATACATACAGTGCACATTCTAATAACATCAATTTAAAAATACATACAGGGCACAGACACCCTCTTCATACATACAGTGCACATTCTAATAAAATCAATTTAAAAGTACATACAGTGCACAGATGCTCTTCACAGCACCCTTCCTGCTTCATGGCTCACAAGTCCCCCTTGCTACTCCACCAGCCACCTCTGTGAACGTCTGGCTGCTATTTTTAAGCCTTGCATCAAGGAGCACGCTGGCTTGGCTGGCCTGCTGCCCCACCTACTCCTAGCTACTGCTAACAGCTGCTGGCTCAGCCTATTTCCAGGGTGGTTAGTCCTCATTGTCTCCACCTGGGGCTTGCCTGGCCTTTCCTGAGCAGATTTCTTAGAGCTGTTTAGGCCCCCTTCTGCTCCCAGCTGTCCTCATGAGGTACACCTTCTGGCCTCAAGTAAGTGGCTTTCCTCTTTGGCCTATTCCTGTCACAGGTAGGGACTGAGCCATCCCTTAGCAGTAATAAAATAGGGGATGCTCAACAGAGTGTATGTTAATTCTAATTATTCTGTTTTATGTTTGTTTTCTAGCCAATCCTACTATATTTGTATTTTAGTACAAATACTTCCTAACTATGCTTCCTGGTTAATTAGACATTTAGTGATATACTGCTCTTTTAGAAAACAAAGTACTCAACACTTGGAAAAGAGGGACTGCCTTATGTAAATGACTAGGGATGGGCACGAACTGCAAAAATGCAGTTCAGTTTGGTTCATGGTTTGTGGGCCCAGCAAACCTCATTTAAAGGGACTACAGTCCCTTTAATTGGAGTTTTCAGAAAACAGCAAAAACAGCTGAGTGGTGGGGGACACTCCCAGCCACACAGCTGTTTCGGGCTTTCTTGTGCAGTCTCTTCAAAGTTTAAAGGGACTGCACAAGAAAGCCAGGAAAGGTGAGCAGACTGTCTTGGGGTTGGGTGCTGCTTCAACATTGCCTGTCCATTGCCTGGTGATCTGGGAGAGCCTGGGCACTCACCCACATTCCCCCCATTGTCTGAGGATGCCCCCTGGATCTCACATTGGAAATTCACCCAGGAGGCCGGTGGAGGAGGAGGCTGGCGGCAGAGAAGGAGCAGCCAGCTGAGGCAGTTGGCATAAGAGATGGCCGTGGTGAGCTGCACCGTGGCAGCAGAGCCGTGGTAGCAGGATAGTGGCTGAGCCCACCCCAGGAGCCCAGGGCAGGGGTGAGGGAGGTGGCACCAGCAGGGAAGGAGGCTGCTCCAGCCTGGGGACCATGTGGGTTGGGTATCCCCCCGTGGCTGGCCTACTTCCTGCTGGATCCAGCTTTGCTGTTGCCACCAGAAGGCACCCAACCCCTGTGGTCCCCAGGCTGGAGATATGGAGAATTTAAATTCTGAATTACATGCAGACAAAAAAAAAAACCCAGATCAACTTTTTAGATGTTATAGTCTTCAGGGACAATAACCAATTTTTTTTTTACAAGTTTGTATAGAAAACCGATATGGAGAATTTAAATTCTGAATTACATGTAGACAAAAAATAACCAGATCGACTTTTTAGATGTTATGGTCTTCATGGACAATAACCAATTTTTTTTACAAGTTTGTATAGAAAACCAACTGACAAAAATTCCCGCCTCAGGTATGACTGCACCATCCACCACATGTGAGAAATATGTTTTAGTCAGTTTCTCAGAATTAGGAGAAATTTTTAGTAGATTACAGTATTTTTGAAGGGCATCAGTGTGGTAGAAAACTATGACAGACAAAGGATACCCACAGCAGGTTCTACAAAATCTCTTACCAAGGCTACTGTAGATGATAGAAGTGAGAGTCTAATGGGTAAGAAAAAAGAGTGACCTTGGGAGGCTTGTATGCAGGCTGACTAACAATTCTATAAGTGCAGGCTTGAAAAAAGCATTTACAAGAACTGGAACATACTGGATGCTATTCCAATGTGCAATAAAAGACCTGTTGTCACATATAAAAAGACAGCTAACTTGAAAGATCTCCTAGTACACAGCAACACTTACCCAAACAAAAGTACACAAACTATTCCACCAGGATCCAGCCCTCCAGTGGGTCACTTCCCCTGTGGGCATTGCTGGTTTTGCGAAAACACAAAATCCATTAAATATTTCACTAATCCTGTCGACGATAAACAACATAATCTTAAAGAATTCAAAACGTGCAGTAGTGATCATGTGGTTTATGCAATATCATAATATCATGTGGATGTGGAAAAAAGTACATTGGTAAGACTAGTAGACCTCTTAAGTTAAGATTCTCAGAACAGAAAAGTAATACATCTAATAAAAGAATTGGTGCTCCTCTGTTAGAACATTTCTTAGAACACAAGCACGAACTCATCGATTTCTTGTTTTGAGTTATATTTAAATCTGATAGACAGGATGAAAGAATTCTGAATGGATTTTGAAGTTAAAAACCCTGCATCCTAACGGGTTATATGAGAACATCTCCTGGCAGACACTTCTGTAGATAAGGGGCAGAAGTCTGGACAGCTCACTTTGTTTTAGTGTATGTATGGGAACAGAACTAAAAAGAATCTGAAAGGCCAGAATGATTTTTTAATGTCCAAATTAACAAACTATCAAAATTGTGGATTCTTTATAAATATGTCATATGCAGTATAAATGTTTCTATGGTTTTCTTAATAACAACTTTTTATGAATTGTACACTGTATATGCTCTGTGAAAATGTCCTGTTTTATAAATTTTTAAATTATGTATCAAATATGATTTATTTCTTATCATTTGATTAGATTCCCCCTGACAAAGTTGTATGCAAAACATGTTGGGGTTGTATAACTATTAAAAATTCTATTTCCCTCTGCACCAATTTGTTTATTCATCTTTGTAAATGCTGACCCAGCCTAGGGAACTGGGGGAGAGGCTAAAATTCTTCTTTTGCCTTTGGCACACAAGAGGCTGAAGATAAATCTAAACTAACAAACTGTTTTATTTCACTTTATAAGGGGAAATGGTCAGGTAGGAATCAGATTTAGGATTTATGAGGTGAACAGGCAACAGGAATTAGACAACTTTGCAAAAAATAAACACCAGATAATTTGTCACAAACAAATAACTGTTTCTGTTATTCAGACAGGTCTTTAAAACTTGAGGAGAGATTTCTTGGCAGTCTCTGCTTAGTAATCAAGCATAAGCTTCTTAGTCTCACAGACAATAAAGTTGGTGAAGGCAGGAACATTCACACAAGTTCCAGTTTCCTTCCTTATACACTGTCTCGGAATCATCCCTTTCTTCTAGAAGCTATTTTCCTCAGCCTTGATAGGGATGGGTTATGCATCCCACTTACCTAACTCAGGATTCTTCTTGATCCTCTCACAGTCTGCTTCGCTCTCTCATCGTTAACTGTCAATGCCTAACTGACACTTTCAATTGAATAATTCTGGCCCCGGTCACACGGCAAAGTTGCCGTGGGAGAGGCACGGATAGTGGGCGGATTATCAGGCATGATCACACCCCAACATCTGGGAAGTGGAGCGCACTGGTGGCTTACAGCCGACAATGTGCCCTAAAAAACTAGTACCTCCAAGGTACTAGTAAACGTTTTCCATGGGCTGCCTTCAGACGCCCGTGGTGTGATCGTGCCAGTGCGCAGCATTCCCCTCCGGTCCCTCGTTTACCCGCTGGCTCTGAGGGAAGGACCCGTGGTGTGCCGCTGGCACGTCTGATCGCGTAATCGCGCATCAAACTGCACCGGGGCAATTAGCCACGCCTCCCCTCCATGATATCTGGCCTGTGTGACCGGGGCCTCCATTTGAATCCCCTGTCACTCAAGGTTCTCAGACCGGGTTACATCATTAACCATTTATTGCATAAGAATTAAAAGTTCCCTCTTGCAGGGCAGGCTAAGCCTGAAAACTATGCAGATTAACACATCTTGTGTGCCAAACTTCAATTTTTACACAGTAACAAACCATAAATATACTTAAGCAAAGTTTATTTTCCACAGACTTCTTTAATGGGCCAATGGTGCTTACTTGGCATCAGTTACTTATTTTATGTTGGGCTGAATTGAAAAAACACTGAGCAGCAGGTCATTCTCCACAGATAATTTGTTTCATTGCTTTGCTTTTATTGCAACTATCAGTGACGATCCCAGTTCACATAGGTAGCAAATGGGATTAAAACTTTTACGCTTCAAAGTTCAAGAGACTTGAGACTCTGCACCATACAAAATATGCATGTCTTCTGATGGCAATAAACACTGACAAATCGCCTCCTTATTAAGTGTGTACACAGAAGTTCTGTCCAGGAATTGGCCAAAATGATCTATTCTAGCTTTCCAGAGAGGACAATGTTCAATGGTTCACTAAGTTGGGTGGTGAAACAGTCCTTTCTTCTGGCTTCACACTCAGTTGGAGTCTGGCTTCTCTATCCTTAATGGCAGAAGCCATGCGTAATAAAGCCTGAACACAAACACGGATCTGAAACTCCATAGAGTAAAAGCAGCTGCAGAAGGAAGTTTAGGAGGGAAATGACTGACTGGAAAGGCACTGAGGTCCCCTTTTCTCTCATACCTTTTCCAACATTAATGCAAGGGTATTTTACCATGGAGAAGGGTCTAACAGGGTTTTTTTTAAACAGATGTCAGGATAGGATATACCATAATGTTTTTATTTATTTTATTTTTAAGTTAAGAGGGAGTTATCAGTCCAAAAAGACTGAGGTAGATTATTCCAATCTTATAGAAAGGAGCCTGATTTAAAGATAGGCTTCATATTCATATTTTTAAAACAATTTCACGTTTGAGTTCATATTTGGTTAAAAAAAAAGGACTTGTAACACAACCAGCCAAGAGTCCTATGGGACCTTAAAAACTTGGAAAACATAGCTACAGGTGCTGGGGAGGACATTATAGGATTACCAAGTCCCTGTCGGGGATGCCCCCCCCCCAGCTCCTGTTGCTTGTCACCACTCTGAGCAATGGCAAGAGAAACGTTTTTAAAAACTGCTATGCCGGCTCTTCAGAAGTGACATGAGGTAGCTCTAAGAATCACCAGAAACTCTATGGCAGAATCTCTGCGGTAAAACTACAAAGTTTCTGGTGGTTCCTAGAGCTACTATGTCACTTCTGGAATTTTTACCGAAAGTTACATGAAGCTGTGGACAGTGATGTGAGCCCCCACATGCCCCTATCCACAGCCCTCCCGCCTGTTGCCAGGCACTGTTTAAAAGAAAACTGAAATAGAAAGAAAAGTTGCTTCATGTAGCCTCCAGCTTCTGGAACTTCTTCAAAAGGCAAATCATACAACAGTACTCTTGGGTGAAGATAAACATAAGAAACTAGGAAAAAGGCCCGTTTTGGAAATAAATACAACGACCTCTAGAAAGAGGCTCTGGGCAGGTGCCCTGGCCTTGGACACTCAGTGTCAATTTGCTGTGGTGACCTCAGCAGGGTATAATGACACTGAGGCCACCATTTTCTCCAGAGGAACTGATCTCTGCTACCTAAAGAACAGTTGTAATTTTGAGTGATCTCCAGCCCTCACCTGGAGATTGGCAACGATGGTTCCCCAGAAGGGAATAGTTGGTTTGGAGGGTGGAGTCTATGGCTTTGTACCTGTCCGAGGTCCCACGCCTCCTGAAACCTCACCCTCTGCAGGCTCCATCCCTCACATCTCCAGGAATTTTCCACCTGGAGTTGGCAACCCTATCTCATTCCCAGCCAATCATCAACCTACCTTTATTTCCCCCTCACTCTTCAGCTTTCCACCCCCCACACACCTGCAGCCTCTCCCGTGCTCTGAAGTTCTGACTGCTACGTCACATTGGCTGTCATATGGGGGCCACCTCAGCAGCATATAAGGATACAGAGCCCACCATTTTCTCCAGGGGAACTGATCTCTGCCATCTGGAAAGCAGTTGTAATTCTGAGTGATCTCCAGCCCTCACCTGGAGATTGGACACATTTTACCTCAGAACAGCAAAACTGTTTAGAATGTTAGCGGCAAAAGCCAATCAAGTCGCATATGCAAACGACCTCTGTGTTCCGAGGCAAAGGCCAATGAGGCTGCATATGCAAATAACCTCTGTGTTCTAATTGGCTCTGGGGGGGAGAGGAAAAGCAAAATGCTTAGAATGTTGGAGGCAGGACTCAGGCAAAGCAGCCAGTGGATAGGGAGACCCTCTGAATGACAGATCAGAGAGCGAACTGATTTTGGAGCGTGTGGAATGTTCTAGAGAAGTGCCACTACCATTCGGCTTTTATTTATAAGGGAGATGACTCTGGAACTTAATGTAAGAAGCATACAAGAAGAATATAACATAAAGTTCTGGATCAGTGCAAAGCTACAGCTTAGAATAACATGAACAACCAAGATTATTGCTCTAATGGATACTCAGTTTCAGAGGGCAATATTTCCTTTTTATAAATAGGCACAACAGATAACCTTCAAGTATTTAAGTTTTTTCCACGTATCTGCCAGGCTTCATGAAGGAATAACATGCAAAGTATATTGTATACTTGTGGGAGACACTAAGGCTACATCTAAGCTGACAATTAGACAGTCATTTAAAATAATGGGCTCCAGCTGAAGTTAATGGAGCTACACCAGCATATGAGGTTATGAATTACCTATGCAAAGTGATATTTTGCTTCCAGGCACCAGGACCAGCACAAAATGCATTTGTTTAAGTTAAGACATTACATTGCAATGAATTTTACTTTGGGTAAGGTAAAATTCTTCACCCAAGAGTACTGTTGTATGATTTGCCTTTTGAAGAAGTTCCAGAAGCTGGAGGCTACATGAAGCAACTTTTCTATTTCAGTTTTCTTTTAAAGTACACAGTTTTCAAAACTGCTTATTCCAATAACTCTTCACTGCGGCTTTGTTTTGTAGTGAAGCTCTACAAAATACGATAAAATAACAAAGTCAGCAAGACAGTATTTCATCTGTTCTATCAGTGCCAATATTACTCTAATTGTAATAAGCTCAGCAGCCTCAGTACATCAAGGTGCTTGGTTTTCTCAGACAATGGGGTCTATTCACCATCTCGCTAGCCTGGAGATCCAATATTATACTATAAGCAAAACTGATTGGGGTGGGGGTGGGGGAGATGTCAGTCCTTCACTTTGGGAGACTGCTTTCTTCAAGACAAGATGCAGCCACTTTCCCCCTTCTATAAAACAAAACAAAACAAAAAACACAAAGCAACTCCCTCCCCACCACAAACAGAGACAATTCACCTAATTTTTTGATAAGTCTCCCAGTGTCCCTTTTTGGAATTTGGATGAAAAAGTAGTTGTGTATGGACTTGAAAATAATCTTGTCCAATCTGGCTCTGAGGTATGGGAAACCTATGGAAGCTGACACTTTGACAGAGCACTGAAGGTTGACCATGCCCTGTGCCACAGTATGGACAAGAAAAATAAGGAAACTCTGTGCTAACTCCTGAGTCAAGCCTCTGTGGTTGTCAAGAAGTCCCACAAGAAGGCTCATTAAATTGCTTTGACTGGCAAGTAGCATGAAGTTACAGGTTGTTATAAAATGTGACGTAGAGATGGGAAGATGGTTAAAATAGTTCTGATCAAAATTTTATTTATTTTGTTGTCCTTTGTGTGTATACTCACTCTATCCATTCCACTTCTATAATGGTTGTTCTCCTGATGGAAATATTTATAACAGAAGCACATTTTAAATTACTATTATAAAATAATTAAAAGAAGCCTTTCTAAATTAGCACATGCAGCTGCAATAAATCTGAAACTAAATTGTCCTTGTGGTATTAAGGAACTGAAACAAATACCCTAAGAACAAATCAGCTGAACTAGAAACGATGTTATTCACTGAAATTATCTAGTCTCCAAAAGATGACAAATTGAGTTTCTTTGAGGAAGGAAAACTGAAAAGGGAGCAACACTGACTGACTAGGTCTAGAGGTGCTCTTTTAGTGATGCAATTAATGTTAATGGCAGCTATTCCAAAGTAGATAAGACATCATCACTATAAAACAGCTGTACAAAAACCTCATTAGATTGAATGGTCTGATTAGACTTTAAACTGGCTGCACTATCAGTGAACATCTTCTAAATATTTCACCAAAAGTATGCTGAATACTGCAGAGTTATCAGTTTGCAGCTCCCACTTTTTGATTAATCTCACATTTTATTAGCTTTCTTTTCATCAGTTAATACAGGAAAAGGCAGCTTGTCTGAAAGCAAAGAACATTGGGAATTTATCATGAGCTGGGGAAGGGTGAAAAGGAACAAGGGCAGCTGGTTTGTATATTTCAATCTTTTTTATGTTCCTGGAGCATTCCAGGCTACCCTGATGGGTGTGTGGCATTTGACCTGTAACCTTCTTATTCTCTGACGACAGATGGGGGAAAAAATCTTAAATGACTCCTTTAGATTTCAACATGAAGAAGGCTTAGAAATTGTATCATTGGAGAAACACAATACAATTGGATTTTTGTGCTTCAAGCCTCAACCCTATGAAATTCTTCCAATGAATAAGAATTTAGGCTGGTGGGTAACAACCACTGTGCCAGCACAATGATATAAATAACTGAATAGTGCAGACACTGCATACTACCAGGATCTTCTGCCAGATACCCAAGTGGATTGGCACCAGAAATCTGACAATAGCCATCATTTCCAGATACACTGCTGAGATACCTCACAAAACTGCTATGTAACACACAATCAGTTCATGCTCTAAGAACATTTTGGACACTGTGAACCTATTAGTTTCACTCATCCATACACTATGTATACAAACCTGTTAGCTGTCGCAATAGTATTAGAGCTAATATGCAGAATGGACTTATCACTCTCTCCCAGGGTAGATTACTGCACAGTGCAATACACATTTCAACCTGCATTGTAATGGACACACACTACAGAGTTACTGCATTATAAATATTTGTGTTATCTCATACAGATAATTGGCTAGTTCATGCTTAACTATGGCTCCCATATGAGCATCTTGTGCACAGTACCATTTTGGCTGACATAATTCGTGTGATCATGGCACCACCATTTTGTTCGTGTACTTAGCCTTCCCCATGAAGCACTGGCTCTTTATTGCTGAACTAGAGGTTTTTATTTGCCTACTGCTGTTTTGATGATTTTATAGTTCTAGGCTGCTGTTTTGATGATTTTATAGTTTTAGGCTGCTGTTAAATGTTTGTGATTTGCTGCTAGTTTTAATTGCATATTTTTAATGTTGTAAATTTTATAAGCCATCCTTGGTACTTTTGCACAGATTTAGCAACTAGATAGGTAGATCACCGCACCTGGAATGTATCGTTAGTTTCTAGTTAACTGCAGCATTATCATTCCCAATTATCCACATTCAGACATCTGTGGAAATGCATAAAAATAAGTAACAGCATGAAATACTGAGAGAATATATTTCACCGGAGATTATTCAGTGGCACAGATCAGTACATGTCACATTTTGCAAGGGGAAAGGGCAATGGGTTTCAGTTTCTTCCACAATTAAGCTGTGCTCTGTTACCAGATATTGCAAGGCCACCCTGCTAGAGTGTGCGGTTATGACCTTTTACTGCACAGGATTAAGCCTCAATGTGTAAAGGTATAAAACAGAGGAGTGGGATAACGTTTATATGTTAAGATGAAGGTACATTACCTCATCAATGTGTCCTGAAGAAAATTGTCCCATGAATCTGAGATTTCTTGCCCTCAGCAGCATGCTTCTTGCTTGAGACATCTGTAACTATTTGTTGAGCAAGATTTCTCTTCAGTGCTCATGCTGTGTGCTTTCAGCACTGGATGGACCTTCATAGCTGATGTGATATATATATGGTCCCTTCAAACTCTGTGACTTCATTATTCTGTGGGTAGAATCTGAGAGCCAGGACCCACACTGCCATTGCTCAGAATTTCAGTTTGGCAGCTGTACACACAGGGAGATGATAGTACATACCCCTGGTCACTCAGTCAAACCAATATTATGACCCCAATCACTTTCCAGCATTTCAAGTGGTTGAGGGGAGTAACCACTATGTGGTTAAAAATGACTACCTCTCCATGTGATTCCTAGACACTGTACAGTGAGCTTTTGATCACAATGTGATTTCCAAGCATCAGGTAGATATGGATAACAAAAGATCAAATTGGTGTGTTAAAGATATGATGCCATATACTAGAAGGAACAGGAGACCCTGAACCTCTTCTTCCAAGATCACTAGTCTGTCTGTTCTGGGTTTTCTTAGTCTCCTGATTCAACAATGGCAACCAAACTCTGAAAATGACACAATTTGTTTAATTCATTTATTCATTTGTACCCCACCCTTCTCCCCAATGGAAGAAGGAGAAGAAGAGCTTGGATTTATACCCTGCCCTTCACTAGGAGTCTCAGAGAAGTTTACAATCTCCTTCCCTTCCCCTCCCCATAACAGACACCCTGTGAAGTAGGTGAGGCTGAGAGAGCTCTGAGAGAACTACTCAATGGAGAAAACAGCTCAGAGAACTTTGACTGACCCAAGGTCACACAGCAGCCGTATGTGGAGTTGTGGGGAATCAAACCCAGTTCTCCAGATTAGAGTTCACTACTCTTAACCACTACACCAAACTGGAGACCCAAAGCCGCTTACATAATTTCTCCTCTCCTCCATTTCATCCTACAATAACCCTGTGAGGTAGGTTAGTCTGAGAGTATGTGACTGGCCCAAGATCACTCAGTGAGTGGCGATTCAAACTTAGTTCTCCCAGATCATTGTCCGGCCCTCTTACCACATGGTTGGTTAAAGGAGCACAGATCTCTTCCCTTGGTTTTACGAGACAAAAAGGTTAAATGAGAGGTTTTATTAGGGAGATATACCCAATTAGTAACTCAAAGGAACAGTACAAGATCAGAAAACGTGGAGAGAGCTGGCTCATAGAATCGCCAAGAGTCGGGCATGACTGAATGGCTACAAACAACAATATATCCAATTAGTAGTTCCATTACTGTACACAAGGTCACTGTTAATTTTCTTGTAAAGTAATTTAGGCAGATTTATCAATAATTTTGTACTAGTATAAGATAAAGCTGATTATGTAGTAAGTTTATAGCATTCTTCTTTTTGTTTGAAGTACCAAGCCAGTTATGTAAAGATTATTACACAAAGTTTTGTGTTCATATTTTATTTTCAAAGGCCTCTGACATTTAAATTTATATTATTCTTTTATTAAATATAAAGACATTTTAAAATTCTGGTGCACTGGCATTATTCTCAGTACTAAATTATCAGTGAAAAACAGTGGCATATTTATTTATTTTGAAATTTTATATGCTGCTTCTCTAGAAAACATGCTCAACTAATTTACAAGGTAAAGCAATACATGTAAATATAAACCAGCATAAAATCATTAACATCATTAAACTATTAAAAAGTTAGCCACTTAAAGAAATAATCTAGAAATCAGTGTGGCGGTGGTAGTGGAAAGTGCCATTAAGTTGCAGCTGACCTGGTGAAACCATAAGGTTTGCATGGCAAGAGACTAACAGAGGGGGTTTGCCATTGCTTGCCTCCGCATTGTGACCCTGGACTTTCTTAGTGGTGTCCTATTCAAATAATAACAGGGTCAACCCTGCTCAGCTTCTGAGATATGACAAGATTGGGCTAGCCTGGGCTATCCATGTCAGGAGAGAGAAATCAGTGTACTCTATGGCAAACCAACACAGTTATAGGAAATCTTACAGATGAAGGAGGCTAGGTTCCAACTTCACATTTTCAAAGACCTCTGCCATAGCAGCAGGGTGGTGATGTCATTGAAACCTCTTCACAGTGGAAAGTTTGGGTATGTAGCAGGAGGTAAACCTGAAGCCATTCCAGGTTCCAAAATCCACTTGCAATTAGTATTATTGGGTCAAACTAGATGTAATGGAGAGAGCTAAATTTGTTTATTCATGTATCTATTCCCATTCACATCTAAAAGGGAAGGACTTACTCCTACTTAAAACAAAAGTTTTGAAGGCAGATGAACCCGTTCTCCTCCATCTGAATGTTCTGTCACTTCAAGTTCATTTCCAGAAGCAGAATTGGGCTGGAACAATAGCCAGTAGAGCTCAGTGGAGGTTAGATGTAGTTCAGTGGAGGTTTAACAAAAGAGTGAGAATCATCTGCATACCTATTATTGTAAACTGCTGTAATTTAAGACATAAACAGGACTGAGATGTGATGGCTGTCCCTGTCATGTATTGTGCCTCTAAATGCACTATGGATATAGTGTACTACAGTGGTACTCACTTGGCTGCTTGTGGAGAGTCAAATTGGCAATTATCATCAACCAAAGGAACCACATTAACTTCCATCCCTGGCATGAGGCCGGTACCCCTGTGAGTGTCCTCAATCAGGCTGCAATAGCATTGCCAGGTCCCCTTGGCTTACTGGAGGGGATATTTGGGTGGCATTTCAGGGGCAGGCGGGGATGTCACGCAATGTCCCTGATGTGATGACATCACATGGAAGTGACATCATCATGGCAGGGACATCACGTGGTGATGCTCTGCATTTTGAGCAAAACTCTATGGGTTTTTTGGCCTAAAACTATAGTTTTGCCCCAAAAGTCCCAAAAATCTGGGAACCCCCACCCAGACTGGGGGTCTTGCAACCCTAGGCTGCAGGTCTTCGATGTCATATTTCAGCATCTGCAGCAGACCAGCTGGGCAAGGCTTGGTCGGGCAGATGTAGAGAACAGAGTCCAATAACACTCCAGGAGTCAGAGTTATTAGGCAACAGCATCCAGCTCAACAAAGCCAGAGACAGGGAGTTCAGAAAGCGAGTTGACAAGAAACAGTTCAGGAGTCAGAATTATTAAGGAATCATCTCATCAGTAGCAGCAACTTCAGGGTTTAGGAAGACATTGCATCCACATCCATGAATTGCTCTAATGAATCTTTGTAGCTGCTAGCATTGCATGTAGCCACGTCCTGCAATGACTCATCTTCACTGTCACCTGGCATCTGGCATTGAGCCATGAAGTGTGCACATCTATGCCTAGCCTGTAAGGCCTGCCTGAATCTTTTCTCACGATATTCCAAGGGTACTGGTGACCCTGGAGAAGTGGGAAGTGGTGGTTGCTCTTCTGCTGCTGAATTAGAGCTGGGGGGGCTGGGGTTGCTCTGCATCCACTTTTGGCAGCAGGTCAGGGAATGCCTGAATATCATCCCCCTGTTGCTCTACTGCTGTTTGCTGCGGGCTGGCCACACTAGGCCTCTTCTCCTCTGAGGAGTCTTCACTGTCATTAATCCCTGGCTGGTCCACAACAGTGAGGCTTGCAGCTTACCTATTCATCTGGAGATGGTCACTTCAAGGGGGGGAACTACCTGCCAACCAGAAGCCCTACTAGGCAAGAACTTTGCCCACTTTCTTGAAAAATGAGGCAGGTGCCACATTGGGGAACAGTGCTCAAAAGAGCTAGAGGTGGCATGTCAAATGGGTTCATGTGGCTCCTGAGTGAATTAATATCACTGTGTGCCACAGAATTCCTTGTCTATACACAGAAAAGCTTTTTCTCAACATTCTGTCATACTCAATTTTGACCAAGAACCAGAACCCAGGAAGAGGTGGTGCTATGCATTTGGAGACTGGCTCAATTCTCAAATGCTTCGATTGAGTTCTATAGGACAAAGTAAATGAGCCACAGATTGGAACTTAGTATGTGTATGTTTGTGAGCAGGTTGATGAGTTCTGACTCTTGCTCCGGGGGTCAGTGGGGCAGATTGAGCCAGGGATGAAATATGCCCCTCTACATTCTTACGTTGAATGGAATGGCTCAGGAAAAAATGGAATTCTGTACTTGGGGAAAAATTGCACTGGAGTCAACATTGCATGCTCAGTGCTCAGCAAAGACACAGACAGACCCCAGGAAGCCCAAAATATATGTATGCCCATCATCATAATAATGGGCAGTTCACTGGCTTTAAATATGATCAGCAATTTAATCAAACTTCTCTGAGAGTGGGTAGCACTTACTTCCCTCTCTCCATAACACAATGTCTAAACCTGCCAATCAGTGAGAGAAAGAGCTGGAAGAACAGACCGGCTGTAGCATCCGCCCACTGATTTTATCTTATTTGTTACATTAGACATAACATAAGTTTGCTGCCCAACACTACCATCTCCCTGAAGGCAATACTCATCTGCCACATTTATATACAGTTGTTCACTATCTCACCCGTAAATCTCAGTTCTTTGACCTGAAAATTCACGTTGCATCTTCCAGACCTCTTCATTATTAATACAAACCACTGGAGACTACAATTCCATTAGCTCAACCACACTTCTTAAATGATTAAATCCTTAGCACTGTGGATGGTTGTGAATCTCAGCAGCCGTTGGCAATCACATCCGACCAAGTATCTATTCTAATCCAGAAAACCTCTTCTGTTTTGATATAGCTACAGATATGGGTAGCTTTTAAACACCCTGAAAATGGCTGGATTTTAAAGA
Organism: Gekko japonicus; assembly: GCF_001447785.1. Taxonomy (NCBI): domain Eukaryota; kingdom Metazoa; phylum Chordata; class Lepidosauria; order Squamata; family Gekkonidae; genus Gekko; species Gekko japonicus. The sequence goes on along the minus strand of NW_015176523.1, from coordinate 23,835 downwards.
TACATCTCTCTCTCTCACCATTCTCTGGCCACTCCATCTTCTACTCAGAATAATGATGATAATCAGTATCAGGGTTATTGAGGGTTTTTTAAAGCAACATATTATACCAGCCACTAAATGCAAAGCATGATATAAGGGAGAGCTTAATCTCTTTTGTATAGAGAAACCTTACCACAAAGCGAGAATTCCCTTTAATCCTTTCAAGTTTACATGCTCTTACAAAAATGACAAGTTTTGGAAATTCAGTCTAAACCTATTGCCCAAAAGGATAAATTCTTCCTAGGTGACTGCTGTCTCTTTGTAATCCTTTAACCATTTATCCTAAAAAGATTCTTACTCTCATCATATTTTGCATAAAGCACCCCCCCACACACATGATAGAGATTGGTCACTCTGTGTATGAATATGGATTGTTCAATTTAGATTTTGAACTTTCCCAGGTTATAGTATGTTCATAGTGCAATGCTATATCATCAGGCTTAACTTAGTTTAGGATTGCATGTCAGTGTGCATATCCCATTGAGGAATGCATACCTTTTCCATTCATATAAGTCCCATTTATGTTCACACAATAGCTTTTTTTATTATTGCACAAGCAATGAGCAATCTCTGTTTCCACTTTGTCATTGTTACGGAATACATCTGATTTTTACTTTGTCTTCTGCTGCCTTTAACTGGCGAAACTACTTGCACCACTAGTGACAAAGATGTTTTGACTGGAAGAAAGCCAAACATTTATAAGAACCATCTAAGCCTAGTTTAGTTTAGCTTTGAATATTCCAAAGCATACTCAACAGTAACTTCAGTTTATATGTCACTGAACAATTACACAGAAATTGAGCCACAAGGTTATTTCCTAGAAGGTTTTAGAAAAAAATAGTAATGACAGATGATCATGGTATATTTCATATGGCATCATTTTTAATGAAGCAGCTCAGATCATAGAATTGAGTTCAATGCACAAAATCTCTGCATTCTTCTCAAAAGGTTAACAATGAATTACGGAATGTGAAGACTAAAAAGAAGACCAGCTACTCTTCCAGATTATTCTAGTGGAATCTTCCCTAACTGAATAGCTATATTTCAAGACTTTATCTGATATCACATAGTTTAAGGAGTGGCTGGGGACATGCATTTGAAAAACAGCTAATCAACAGTGAGCTGAGCATTTCATGCACAATGCACTTCCAAATTCTGAACGGAACCTGCAACCTCAGTGATTGATACCTGGAGGTAAGTGAAATCAGACTTGAAAAAGCATGCTGAAATGAAAGAAACGAATTTGTGTATATTTGCAAGCTTTAGCACCAACTGCAATTTCTATTTAAAATAGCCCCGCTCCATACCAATATCTTGGCCAAAGGGAAGGATGGAGGAAAAACACATAACAGTGACCTCTTGTGCCTGTTCTGCTAGGAAGAATTTTAATGGCCTGTAAAACCAGGTCCCTTTCTCCTCTCTGTCAGCAGTTTACTAGGAAGGATCCCTTGAGTTTGGGGCACCGACCTTGTGAATTTCATCCCAGTAACATCTTCCAAATACAAGATCACTTCAAACTTTTGACATGATGATGATATAGATGATGATATAACAAGAAAACAACCAGACCCTGCAGCTAAATGGGCTGGTAGCACACCTCTTTCTTCTACTGTCTGTTTGCTTAGGTAGTAGATTCACATAGGCTGCTTCACTGACCCCTACCCCTTCCAGAGACTTCATATTCAGTTTCCACTGCCATGACTTAAGAGCTGCTTTTTTTCCCCCGCACCTCTGAGTACGCCACACTCACTCTGTTTTAGGGACAAATCACTTTCTGCACAATTCCCTGCTACACACGTAGTAAGTGTGACAGCTTGAACAAAAACAATTATGAAAAAAATACATACAGAAACTGTTATTACTATGAAAATCTACTTTGATAACATGCATAACTAATTCAGATGTACAAACTTCTTCACACATCTCAGCCATTTAGATTAACTGTATCTTGTTTGGTACTCTAACATATCCTAAACTAAAGAAAGTTCGAGTCCAGTGGCACCTTTAAGACCAACCAAGTTTTATTCTGGGTATAAGCTTTCGTGCGCATGCCCACTTCTTCAGATACATTTAAACAGAGTCACCAACCAGTACATACAGGTAAGGGGGATTTTGCCAGGAAGGGCTAATTAGAGCTAAAATTGGATTAATCCACTTTTAGCTCTAAGTGGCCCTTCCTGGCAACATCCTCCTCACCTGCTACCTGTATGTAATGGCTGGTGACTCTGTTTAAATGTATCTGAATAAGTGTACATGCACACGAAAGCTTATACCCAGAATAAAACTTTGTTGGTCTTAAAGGTGCCACTGGACTCAAACTTTCTCCTGCTGATTCAGACCAACACGGCTACCCACCTGAATGTATCCTAAAACGTAAGCTCAAATTTAGCAGTAAAAACTAATGCCTGAGACTTCATAGATAATTCCCCTCAGCCTTAGCCAGTACACTATGATTTCCCCACGTGTCACTTCTCAGTTGTCATTCTTAACAAGTTTTTCCTGATTCCCCTCCCCCAAGATTCTAAAAGGTATCTCTGTACCTGGTTTCTACTTATGTAGCCCTTCTTAAAGAAGAAGAAGAAGAGGAGATTGGATTTATACCCCGCCCTTCACTTGGAGTCTCAGAGCGGCTTACAAACTCCTCTCCCCCTCCCCACAACAGACACCCTGTGAGGTGGGCGGGCTGAGAGAACTCTGACACAAACTGCTCTTTTTCAAGGACAACTGTGCCAGAGCTTGTGACTGACCCAAGGTCACATCAGCAGGTGCAAGTGGAAGAGTGGGGAATCAAACCCGGTTCTCCCAGATTAGAGTCCGCGCACTTAACCAGTACATCAAACTGGCTCTCTCTTATACTTATACCATCTCTTTCCTAAGCATAAGCCCTTGTACAACAATTTCAAGTAATATTAATTCTTTAAATTTTTATTTAGAACATTTGAAACATATTTAAAATGTGTACCAAAGTCACAGTTATATCAGAGCTACCTGAAGAGAGAGAACTGTGATGGGGAATACTACACATTGGTCCTGTTCACACTAGGCGATTTGGGCTGGGAGCAGGACAGTTTGGGGGCGGAGCAAACCGGCGCGATCACACCACAACATCTGGGAAGCGTCGTGCTTCCGTCCCCGAACTGGCCCTTCCCCGTGAAAATCCGCCCCAACTTGCAACCACCTACCTTGGTGGTTCATCGGGAAGCTGCGCCGCAAGCTGGGCCGTTTGATCGCCGGCGCATCCTTGCGCCGGCGCATCCCCGGCGCCTAGCCGATCTGCGCATGCTCGGACACGCGCAGTTCGGCAGGCTTCCCGTCAGGGCCGTGTTTTCTCCCCGGCGTCTGATCGTGCCGGGGAGAAAAGGCGACACGGCCAGGGGATCCGTGGGATCCTGCCGCGCCGTTTCAACTTTGGCGCGGCTTTTAAAAGCCACGCTTTTTGGCGGCTTTTCCCCTGCCGTGTGGCAGGGGCCATAGATGACAGGAAAAAAGGCTGTTTTATGCATGACTTTTGTTTTGGACACATGCAACATGTTTTATTTGGGCACATAAAATTATAATGTGAGTTTTTGGCAAATCTGTGTTTCTGGAAATTTGGAATAATATATATGTCAGGATGATGAAGTTTGATACAGCTCTCTGCCACAGTGGCAAACATATTTGCTGCTGCATAATGTGTGAAGCGCATATGCAAAAGTGAATTTTGTGGGTACTTGTTTGTCACATGAGAAGATGATGGCTATGGTCCATCACCCGACATGAATGAATTTGTTCTGTCTGTCCATAATTCAACCACTGTCTTTTAGGACTTTAGGTGTCCCTTTGGAATTCCCCTTTTAGGGGATTATGAGGAAATCTGCCTAATTTTATCTATGACAGAATTTGAATTATGCTAGTAGCACAATCTGTGATGTCTAAGAAGTAGACTGAACTGAAAGAATACAGTAAAAGGGAAAATTATATACAAAATACTTAAATGTATGAAAAACACACATGTATTTTTTGCAATTATTCAATAGCTTCTTAACAGCTACTAATATTGAGAAAGTACTTGAAAGACTTGAAAAGAGTATTCTCAGATGTATGTATCCCAAGATACTTTCTGTTATTCTACAGGTTTTTTCCCCTTTCAATCTGGCTTTCAGAAAGCTCACTGTAGCAGAGGAGCTTCAGTTGTGATCTGAGAATTCTGTCAGCTGATATCACACTTTCTGCAAAAACAAGTACATCAAAAGCAAAGCATTCTAAGAATAAAAATACTGCAGATGACTCACAATGGTGGGGGAAGGGGCAAGTCATAGAATGCATTAAATGTTCCTCTCAGCCTTTCTTCATTTCTGAAACTTTATCAGAATAAGACTACTCTAACAAAGGAAGGAACAGACCTTTGTAAACTGCTCTATATTTAACTGGCATTTCAGTCCAATGAAAGCATTTAAACTCTAGTGGTACAAGAAGCGATTTACACTGCTTCAGATAAAATACAGTCCTATGACAAGGAACCAAGGCAGCCCTGAGAGGCTCGTCCACTTTTTGGGAATGCCTTGACCCTTTTTCTATTCATTTATACACAAATCTCAGGAAACGCAACACAGAAAAGATATCTGTTCCAGCCTTTCTGGCTCCTCTGTGTGAAAAGCTCATAGGAAGCTATACAGCAGTTAGAAGAAGACACCTGTAGCCTGTGGATTTGAATTCATATTCAAATTAGTCTTTTTAATTTTAGTTTTGATGTTTTTATTATGTTTTTATATGTTTTTATTTATGGCTAGACTAATGATCTGGCCTCCGTTAGCTGCCCTGAGCCCATTGGGGAGGGCAGGATATAAGTGTAAAAATAAATAATTAAAAAAAAATATATATATATTCATAATGATAACAAAAGGTCTCTGTGTAAAAATAAATAATTAAATAAATAATTAAAAAAATATATATATTCATAATGATAACAAAAGGTCTCTGTGACCTCTTGACTTGGTTGTGCTCAGTCTGACCTGGTTAGAGGTTTCTAGCTTTGCCATATTAGAAAAGACTTACAGGATGCTAAATAGGGAGATTCTGTCAAACATAGGCCCCGTTCACACGGAGCATTTGCTGCACTGAAGGCACGATCGACCCGCAGATTTTCCGGGCGCGATCACACCAGAACATCTGGGAGGCGTAGTGCACCCGTGGCTAATCTGTGGCTTCTTGCCGAAGATGCAGAGTTAACCACATATGTGCTAATAGTTTCCAGAAAACGCGGGGCAAGGGTGGGTGTCTGATCGTGTTTCCGCTTGACTCCCATGGCATCTGGCGCCCGTCTATGTCCTGTCGCAAACCGGATTTTTTTTTTTAGTTTCCACAGGATGCGCACGAACGATCATGCAGATGCACAACTTTCGGTGAGAAAAAAAATCCCATTTGCCATGGAAGCGGTGCCTAGCGATTGCCGGTGTGATCGCACCGTGCCGCTTCTTTGCCGCGCTGCAGGATAGCCATGTGATCAGCACCTAATGGCCCAACCATGGGACCTCGACGGGATGTGTGACTGGGCTGCCGCGTGGTACTTTGCTCCAGGGCAAACAGCCACACTTCCCCCCCGCATTTTCCGGCCCGTGTGACCAGGACCATAGAAGCCATATTGCCCGTATATTCTGAGTTTCCCTTAGCTGAGGATACTCTTGGCTAAGGATGTATTGTTCTAACTGTTTTGGCAGAAAATAGTGTTCTGAAGGAGAAACTAAAAGGCTCTTTTTAGGTCATGTACCAATCAAGATGCTGAACTGCAGGCTGTGGAAGGTCAGTAGTTCAGCAGTTTGAGACCCGGGTGCCGCATGATGGAATGAGCTCCTATCTCTAGTTCCAGCTCCTGCCAACCTAGCCGTTTGAAAGCGAGAAATTGCAAGTAGATTTTTTTTTCACAAAAGTTTATTCAAAAAACATAGAAAAGAACATGTTACAATAACAAGAAAAACCATCACTATTAACAGAGAAATTGCAAGTAGATAAATAGGTACCACTTCGGTGGGAAGGAAACAGCGTTCCGTGCACCTTGGTGTTTAGTCATGCCGGCCACATGACCACGGAAATGTCTTCGGACAGCGCTGGCTCTTCAGCTTTGAAACGGAGTTGAGCACTGCAACCCTATAGTCGGACTCGACTGGCTTTTGAGCAAGGGAACCTTTACCTTTACTTTTTACCAATCAAAAGGCATTTTTTTGGAGGGGGGGTCATCACTCCATGATAGTTTATCTGCTTGGCATGCAGAAGGTCCCATATTCAATCCCTTGGCATCTCCAGTAAAAATGATCAGATGAAAGACATCTTACAGAGACCCTGAAGAGCAGTTGCCAGTCTGATTCAATATAAGGCAGCTGCATGAGTACAAATGTACATGGAAATTTTGTTTGTGACGGGCAGGAACCTTGCCTTGTTTGCTGTGCCCGTAAGCTCCCACGACCTTCCCTCTTGCCTCATGGTCTCTTTTGGAGAATTGTTGTCTGGTGTCCTTCTTTAAATGGAATGCATTAGGGTCTATTTAAGGTAAAATGGATCCTGATCCTTCTGCAATTTCTGCAGTTAGAGAATTATAGTGCATAATGTCACATAACAATATGAATTTGACCTTTTCCCACATGCAAAATTGGCATTATGGGCCAATCAAGACATGAGCAGGGCAACAAGCAAGGCTTGTGCAAGCAATGAACAGAGGTTTTTCATGACAACTGAATGCAGCTGCAATGTGGAAATGCATTATTCCCTAAAATACGTTCCTTCAGATGCAGATTCACCCTCAAACTGAAAAGGAGCTGGACAACAGGAAGCATTGTTCATGGCTCTTACTCTGCAGAAAGAAACTAGGCTCATTATTGTGAATTAGATGATTCTCTGATTCCTGTGAGCTCACTATGTAATTGTCCTTTCAAAGTGGAATTTTGAATTCCAAACCAGAATAAAACATGGTACTAGATCACTGTGAATTCACTTTCTCTCTTATGTCAAATTCAGAATACTGCAGTTAAGCTTTATTCTGACCCACTAAGCAGTCAGTATCCTTGTCTCTCTGCATGGCTGTTCATAAGGGGGGAGGGATCCTGCAGGTAGTCTGTTCCTTTCTCTCCTTCCTGACAACCCCAGCCCTCTTTCATCCTATCTCCATTCCCACAATAACAGCACAATAGACCACCTGTGGTCTGACAGGGAAACCCCATGAGCAATATGCTCAAGACAGGTTGTCTCTTCATGTTGATAGGAACATCCCTTATTCTAGATCCTTCAGACTATTATCTCTGTACCACAGTTGAGCAGGTGGTAAGGCAAAGCAAAAATCTATAAATGGAGTCTGCTTTTGTCTTGCACCTCACAGCACTCAAAATCAATATTTTTATTATAATTTTTCAACTGTGCACTAGAATACTAGAAACAGCAAACTCACCGGGGCCACGCACAACACATGTCATATTCTTGGTGGAGCCCTTAATCATGACTATGTTATTCTTTGCTGCATTTCTACTCAGAAAACTGGGCTTGATGTCAGTTTGCTTTATGAAAATCCATTGTAAAAGTACACACATTTTTGTAAGCTTTGAAAATTCCTCTTAATCCAAAGTACTTTAAATACTCTGTTTCTTTTAGCAACTTCTCAAATATAGTGTTCAGCCTTTTCTGTCAAGCTAATATATTTAATAATCCAGAGTTGGCTTTATCAGGCTGGAAAATGTTCAAAGATAATAAAAGTTAAAAATAAAACTGAATTTGTTTTGAACTAGCCTCTGCAGAAATCTCAGGCTTTCAGATAAATGTGGCTGATGGAAAAGGATAATATTTCCCCAGCAGAGGAGATCCAGATCATAAAGCTATTAACATGACCTCCAGAGAGAAGTGTGTTGACATTTAACTTTCAATAGAAAGACACTTCCACAGTGATATTATTGAAGGTTGAATTTAACATGTAAGATGTTATTTGTCTACATACCACAGAGATATGCAGTGACTTTTTCAGTCAGGCGGATGGCAGGAAAAAAAAGTATAATCTGAATAACACCCTGATAATATTCTTGCTGTCCAGAAAGCAATACAGGATTTATCCCTGTTGTAGTATCTCTTCATTCAGACAAAGACCTGGGCAAACAAGCCATTTCTATGGCAGAAAAGGCCTCGTGTGGTGTCGAGGTCAGAGTACTGGAGTAGGACTGGGGAGACTCATCTTCAAATCCACTCTCAGCCATGAAGCTCTGTGGGTTGCCTTGGGCCAGTCAGCCTAACCTACATCACAGAGTCACTCAGGATAAGATGGAGAAGGGGAATAACCACAGAAGGTGTCCTGAGCTCCTTGGATGAAACAGCAGAATACAAAATGTGACACTTAGGACTGGACACCACCTCATTGCAGCCATTAACCTAAAGTCACCGGTAATGCATGTGTTCCATGCAGAGGCCTATACATGATGGCTCTTGTTCACATGAATCTCGAGATAATGGCTGAACCACACTACTGTGACACCTGTGTAATTTCCAGCAGCCCAGTGGATAAGGAAAGAGTCACTTCAAAAGAGGCTGGCTCATTATAGTACTAGGAAGTCAGTACTGCTGATTGGCAGCTACCTATTTTCAAAATGTCAGCATATCCCCATGTTATTTGGTTCATACAGGTAGTATGCAGAGGTATACCTCAATATTAAGCTATCATCCCTGATGGATGTGTGGAGTAAGGTATAGCAAGGGAGCTTTGATTAGGTGGAGCCGAGGAGAAGGGTTGTGGCTTGGTAGGGTGGGAGGTGGCATCCTTACTTTTTACAAATGCCAGCCCTCTCTGCATGGTTGTTACAGCCTGCTATTGAAGCTGGGGGAAATGAAGATTTCAGCAGGGCCTTTCCCTTAACATAATGTCACAGCAGCAAGAACTTAGGAGGGTTTGATCATAACAGTTTGATAACATTTCTGTTTGAATTTCTGTCCTTTCTTGTTTGGAGAGGAAAAAGAAAAAGAGGGCAATGTGTTAGGTTAAAGACACTTTCTTGGCTGTATAACAAAAACAAGCCCCTGCCCGTCTTTCAAAATCAAAGCAAATATTCAAGGCAAGGCTGGATACTCAATCCCACAACAGTCTGCCCTTGAAGTCTCAAAAAATGTGCTGAGAGAGAGAGAGAGAGAGAGAGAGAGAGAGAGAGCAGTGTATGCTGAGTATTAGCAATGCTGTGATACTTAGGAGATTTTGTGAGCAACATGTTCTTTAGCTTACAAGTAGAGGTTGCGAGAAGATTAAAGGATGGGCTTCAGGTACACTGCTGTCAGCTCTGCCCAGCTTCTAAACTTATAGTGCAGCCATTATGCCTAGCTTCTGAGAAATGCCAGAGCAAGCTCTTGTTGCAGAGGATGACTATTTTCTTGGCAAAGAAACCCGAAGACAGTTCTCTTGTTTGGGATCAACATACTGGAGAGTTCTCATAGGCAAGCCTGTGCAAGTGTTTTAGTTCCTTTCATAAAACAGGACTAACTGACGGTGGAAGTAGATGAGATGATGGGGGCATAAATGGTCTTTGACCACAAATAAACATCATTCATTCATTCAGATGTTGGGGGATCTGCGAATGACTGATGCCGTGGGGCAAGTGTAACTCCACCCCAAGCTCCTCTTCTGACCTCAAATGCCCCCTTCCAGGGAAGGTTTTGCCTCTTTGGGGGAATCATATAGGCAACTTGTATGTTTCTGACAGTAGAAAAAATAGCAGCTCCTCTTAGCCTTAAGAGTCAGGCAGGCAAAATGGGCCAGGCTGGCGTCTTTTCAACCAGGAGGATAATTAAGAAACAAGAAAAAGCAACCTGTTTTCTAAGTTAGTATCCCCCTTCCTCAGATGGATTGGAAGAATAGGGGAGGAGTGAAAGATATATACAAAAATATACATTTGCAAACGTATGCTGTAAATTTTTTTTAAAATGTTGAATACAAAAAAAAAGCAAAAAAGAAGCCATTTGAGTGCTGATCCTAATTTGTAATTGAATTGCAAGTTAAGCATAGGAGTGTTTGGGTACCTCTATTAGGATTGCCACCTCTGAGCAGGTCCTTCACATAGGATTGTAGCCAGGGGTCATTTCGTAGAAAAAGAGCTAGGGGAACTCATTAGCATAACTCATTAGCATATGCCACACCCCCTGACATCACCAGAAGTGTGTCATAAGGCCACGCCCCCTGACATTACCGGAAGTGTGTCATAAGGCCACGCCCCCTGACATCACCGGTCCCGGCTGCCACCGGCGGCCTTGCAGCTCCACTGCCGAGGTCCATGAGGAGCCTGGCGGTGGACCTGCAAGGCCGGCGGGAGTGCAAGGAAGCCCCGAAAAGGCCCTCCCTGGCCCCAGGCAGGCAGGGGTGG
>NW_015176523.1:0-12430 GCF_001447785.1 Gekko japonicus | reverse complement strand
CGGGGCTTCGTCATGTGCCCCGCCCCCCGTACCTCACCCAGGGGAACTGTGATCCCCCGCGATCCCCCCCCAAAATGACCTCTGATTGTAGCCATGCAAGGAATGCAGGGAAGAAGAACTCTTCTTACAGGGGCTACGGTAAGCTCTTGAAGGATTGGCTACATTAGGGGTGTGTCGCCTAATATGCAAAGGAGTTCCTGCTACAAAAAGAGCCCTAATAGGAGATAATAAAATGCTTTCACATATCTGCTAGAATTGCTAAACAAAGGTCTGGTCATAATTCCCTGTCAGTCATGCAACTTATAGGCTCTACCAGCAAGAGCTGGAAGACTCAAACAAAAGAAAGAGGATTCTTAGTAAAAAAAAACCCTAGTAGCTGTGTTTTTTTTATGCTTGCATCTCAAATCCTTGTCTATTTGTTTGGAAGTAGGGTTGCCAGGCTATTGTCTGCCACACCTAAGAGCTTCTGAGTAGGCTCTACCAGCAAGAGCTGGAAGACTCGAACAAAAGAAAGAGGATTCTTAGTCTAAAAAACAACCCTAGCAGCTTTGGTTTTTTTATGCTTGCATCTCAGGGCATGACAAGGGGGCAGAAATGATGCCACGTGACACACAGATGCTACTTCTGGGTGAAAACCTGGACATGACATCAGCATGTTAGGCAACACTCTGAAATTCCCCCCAAACTGGGAATTCCGGAACACTGCCTGACATGCTGTGCCATGTATGGATCTCTGTCTAGAACTGATGTTGATGCATCATGCAGCGTCATTTACACCAACCGACATTTCTCCTGCCAGCTCAGACATGAGAGAAGGTGGGAGGGCTGGTAAATTGGGAAGTCGAGCAGGCATATGGCAAGCCTATTTGGATGCAAGTGCTACTGAATTCATTCTTTGGTGTATTGGAAATACACAGAGTACCAAAAACTAACTCATGGGACTGACATATAAATCTTCTGAATTGCAGTTTTAGCCATGGAAGTGGCATCCCCAAAGCATGCCTATGACCGAGCATTTTAATGGAAAGTCATCTTAAGCTACGGCTAAGCCTGTGTTTTTTAGTAACATGTGGAGGGCAGAGGTACCTGCAGGTTATTGCTGAAAATGTGTGCACAGGAACGGAGTTCCGGCTGGCTTCTGAGTTGGCCACGCCTACAGCCTCCCCCCCTTGGGTTCCCCAGGTGCCTCACAAGCCGCAGAGCGCCTGGGGAAGCCAAGCCGATCCAGGGAGGGAAGGCAGTTTAAACTGCCTTCCTTCCCTCAGGTTCCCCAGGCGCCCCATAAGCTGTGGAGCACCTGGGGAAGCTGATCCTGGGAGGGAGCTGTGCTGTCAGGGGTATGGCCTAATATGCTAATGAGTTTCTGCTGTTGGGTGTGGCCTATTATGCTAATGAGTTCCTGCTGGGCTTTTTCTACCAAAAAAGCTCTGACCTGCACGTTATTGCTGAAAATGTGTAGAATATGACTGAGACTATCAAGAGAAGGCTACATTTAGCCCCAAAATTTAAGTGATGTATTAAAAATAGTTTTGTATCTCATTAAGGATAACATGAAGAGGATAAAGACTACACAGGAGGAGTGATTCATGAACTGCCAGTTCATTTTCCCAGCGCAGCCCAACTTTGCAAAGCCTCTGAAACATTCCTCCAGTGAGAAAAGTGATACCATATTTTCATCCTGTTTCCCAGTCACAAAACGCTCCCAAAGCAGCATGGAGGAACCTAATTTCAGTTCAAATGGTGAAGGTTAATCCAAAGTGTTCCTAGGGGAGGAGATTTGTGGCTGGAGGGACTTCTGCCCCCCCTCTCTGATAGCCTCAGAGATAGATGCTGGAAAGGAGGCCTCTGCTGGAGTTGGATCCTGCTATGATGGAGCGGCACCCAGCTGGTGCCTCTGAGGGCTGCATTGAAGGAAATGTTGTGGAGCATAAATACCACAGATGTTGAGATTAATTGTAACAGAAAGAATCTCACTATAAATATTTTTTCAGGACTGGACCCATCTGGAAGATGGAGAGGAAACACTGGGACAGAGTTAATATTGACTTACTTTATTCTGCATAACACTGTGCTGAACAAAGGCATAGTCAATAAGGTATTAAAAGGGCCTGGCGATTCAACATGAGAAGTTTCCATTGTAACCCTATGCAGAGTTACTCTGGTCTAAGTCCACAGATTTCAATGGACTTAGACTGCAGTAATTCTGCATAGGATTGCACTGTTGGTCAGTAAAATAATTAGAGGCTTGTTAGCTCATGGGTGCTGCTATGAAGCAGTCAGAGGCCAGGGTCAGAAGTCCTGGGCCTGGGTCCTTCAGTGATCTCCAGCCAACTTGCCTGTCAAACTTATAGAACTAGGATTCGAGCCTGCACACTTCAGGTTCTTCACAAGTTAGGAGCTTGACATAATTTAGTGTGATTAGCCAGAAGCATTTTGAGAAGATTTGTAAAATTTCTCATGCCGGTTCCAGACAGCCTGGCATTATCAGTAGATTTTGCCCACAGTAAAATTTGAATCAATTTGGAAACTCCTCCTCAGGCAAAATATTTGGAGAATTGGGCAGGGGAATAATGAAGGTGTTTTGACTGTCAAAACATCTTTTTAAGAAAAAAATAATTAAAAATACATAATGATTTTGTAGGATCAGGGCTCATTAGTTGCTACTGGACTTCTGTCAAAATGCCTGCTGAATTATTTCAACCTTTTGACCATCTGCATTGGGCCCCAGGCAATTTATAGTCTTTCCAAGAGACAGCACTTCATCCAAGTATTTGAAGATATGTAGCTCAGACTGACATAATCCTACACAGTAGAAAGCCAAAACCTCAAAGTCAGTAATGACACACAAGGCTCAGAAAGACCTTTCTTTATCTTGGAAAGTCAATTCCATGTCTAGTCAAGCAACGTTTCTAATAAGACAGTAAAGCCAATCTTTTATGATTGTAAAATGTGCAAAAAACCTAGACAGAAAATAACAGAATTACCCAGAGACTTAAAGATTATATGCAGAAGAAGCAGAAAAGTAGAAAAAAATATTTTTATAGGAAGAAAAAGACTTCAGTAGCTTGTGCTACCAGTTGGACCCTGTTACAAGTCAGATGCTGACCCTGAGGCAAAGACAGAACAGCTATGAGGAATTATTTACTCACCACGTCATTACGGAACAAAGGAAACTTCCAAGGAAGCAACAAACAAGTCTTCTACAATGGTTTAAAATGGAGACCAGCACACAGTCTAGGCATACTCTGTTGTTTATTTCCCCTTCCTGTCCACATTGCTCAGCAGTGGCTTTGGTTCATGAACCAAGTGTTTTAGTTATAGGAAAAGTTGTGTGTTCGGAGGTTTTTATCTAGAGCACGATTTTATCTCCTGATCTAAACATCAACCTTTCCTTGTAGACAAATCCTTGCTATAATTCAGGCTTCTATAGATTAGCATTAACTGATATCATTCAGGGACCGTAAGTTAGTTTACTATCACAAATATTTTCTTAGTGCCCCCTCCTGCCGACCAAGGCAGTTTGCCTGAGGCCATATAAGGTTCTCTATTTCCTTTGGTTCCAGCTGCCTAGAAGTCCCTCTAAAATAAAGCAGAAGGGACTCCTGGAAGACTGGTCACTAACTCTTGCTTAGACCCAGGGGTCGTTTCATAGAAAAAGAGCTAGGGGAACTCATTAGCATAACTCATTAGCATATGCCACACCCCCTGACATCACCGGAAGTGTCTCATAAGGCCACACCCCCTGACATCACCGGAAGTGTGTCATAAGGCCACACACCCCGCCCCCAATGGTCTCGGCCGCTGCCGCCGGCCTTGCAGCTCCACTGCCGAGCCCCATGAGGGGCCGGCCGTGGACCTGCAAGGCCGGCAGGAGTGCAAGGAAGCCCCGCAAAGGCCCTCCCTGGCCCCAGGCAGGCAGGGGTGGGGAGAGGTAGGGAGGAAGTACCTCACCCGGGGGAACTGCGATCCCCCGCGATCCCCCCCAAAATGACCTCTGCTTAGACCTCCTTGGCTGCATTTAAAACCACCTTATGATCCTTTTGCTTACTCTGCTTTTAGTCTCCCTGTATCCTGCCCACCCTGTGTACCTCTTCCCTGCCTCTATACATAGGCTTACCTCCAATATAACTATGCCACTCACATCCTAGGTAGTTCCCAGACATTTACCTGGTATGTTCAAAAGGCGAGATAATGGAAACTATTCTCTAACTTGGATTCCACTGCCCAGCATCCACTTTAGGTAATTCATGCTGAACCTCCATAAAAGTTTTAGAAATTCTGAACAAAAACCTTGGATGTTTACCTCAGTGCCACAGAATCTGATCAGAACTACTAGAAGGGATGGGAGTGGAAATGCTACATGTGGTGAAGATGGAATCTTGGTAGCTTTGTCCTGGCGGTCACTCTGAGTAAGAGACTAAGATTGCCAGTTCCCTCCTTGCCACTGGTGTGTGTGTGGGGGGCAGGGCTGCCATCTCTAGGTTGGGAAACTCCAGGAAATTTGGAGGTGGAGCCAGGGTAGGACAAGGACCACAGTGGGGTACAATGCCATGAGGCCTCCCTCCAAAGATTCCAGTTTCTTCAAAGGAACTGATCTCTGTAGTCTGGAGATGAGCTGTAGTTCCAGGAGATCCCCAGGTCCCACCAAAAAGGTAGCATCTCTCTAAGAGACTCAGGATAAGCCTGATGGCCGTGTCCCTTCTCTTTATTTCATTAGAACTTGTACACAGAAGTTATGCACATCCAGCTAAAGTAAACCTCTACATGTGTGATCATTTCTATTCAGAATGTGTTCTTGAACAAGGATAGTGTTCTTCCTCTAGAAAAACTGTACCATCGGCAGTGTTCCCCCTTAGCTGAATTATTGTGAGCTAGCTCACAGTTTTGTAGCCTCCAGCTCACAGATTTTTGTCTTAGCTCAGGAAGGATGGCTCCAGAGCAAACTGATTTATGCAGTAGTCAAATTGCTCGCTCACAAGTTTAATGCCAGTAGCTCACAAAGTAGAATTTTTGCTCACAAGACTCCACAGCTTAAAGGGAACATTTTCACTGGTCTCCTGAAATATAAACATGGCATCTCAATGATCAGCAGTAAAGTCAGATTTTAACGTCCCTCCCTCTCTCTCTGTCTCTCTCTGAGCTAAGGGAGGCAATTGAGTAAATGCTCATGCTGAGTATGCTCTTTGCTTTGTTTACAAGTCTGAAGAAGCATAGCTGCTTTCTAGAGAGAGGAAATCAAGAGGTTTTAATATTTATGAAGCCATGAACATCACAGATTATTGTTGTCCTCAAGTGTGTTCCTGTAGCCTTAAGGAGAGGAAAGAAATGTGATAGTCTTTGGTGTTTACAACTACCTTAGCACAAAAAGGGCTATCTTGGCTTTCCTGCTCCCTCAAACAGTTTGTACAGCCTGAAGGAGAATCCACAGAATTAAAAGCTCAGCAAGCCTATCAGAGAAATGTTGGAAGTCCTTCTAGGACTCCCATACTGTATGCACAACACAGTGCATATTAATCTAATTTTAAACCATCCTACCAAAAACCCTACTACATAGTGCTTTTAAAAAGTTAAGAAGGTCTGAAACATTATTAACGTTTGCTTTGACTGAAATTCTCATATGTCCAGTTCTTATCCTCTATAGTCAATACCCTGCATTGGTAAGGGATCAGACACGATCACTGATAAAACACATTCACATGACAGTTATTTCTGGACATAGGAATTTCAATATATTCAATTCCTGTAGTTAACTAGAGTAGAGTGGTTGGGGAGGGGGGTTGGGGGACACATTTAAAGTTAAAGCTGATTTCTTTTCATCTCTCCCTCCCCCATCTATTTCCTTCCTTCCTTCCTTCCTTCCTTCCTTCCTTCCTTCCTTCCTTCCTTCCTTCCTTCCTCTCATCTATTTGTTTTTTTTGTTTCTTTTTCTCCCTTCCTTCCCCTCCCTCCCTCCCTCCCTTTATCTTTTCCCTTTCTTTGTTTCTGTTTCTCTCTTTCTCTCTCTCCTTTTTTCCACTTCTTTCATTCTTTCCACATTTCTCTTTCTCTCTTCCTTCCTTCTTCCCCTCCCTCCCATCTATTTGCTTTATTTCTCTCTCCCCTTCTTTCCTCCCTCACCCTCCCCCATCTATTTACTTTCTTTGTTTCTCTCTTTCTCTCTTTCACTCTTCTTCCCTCCCTCCCCATCTATTTGCTCTCTCTCTCTCCATCTCTTTCATTCTTTCTTTCCACCTCTCTCTCTCTCTTTGTCTCTCTCTTAGACAAATAAATATCATTAGCAAACAAAGAAATATAATTGGACAAATAAACGTCATTATCAATATCTGTTTTTACCCCTGTTGTTTTTATTTTTGGCGGTCTCATTTAATGTTAATAAAAAGCAAATTTGCATATTTTCCAGTAAAAACATGTGTGCAATATTTGTTCATTTCTTGCGACTCTCAAACATCTGACATTTATTCTATGTGGCTCTTATGTTAAGCAACTTTTTTAAAAAAATTCTGCTTCTTTATCCATGAACCCCCAAAGACACTGGTATAATCATTTAAACATTAGAAAGATATGCATTTTTGCTACAAAAAATTAAGGTGCTGAAACACATGTAAGGCAGCTCTCTAAGTGAAAATGTATCATATTTGCATCTACAAATGACTGGATACTGTATGGCCATTCCAATATAGCAATTACTTGCAACTGTATTGTCTTGTCCACAGAATTGTGAACAACTGCTATAATGCAATTACATTGCACTACCCAGCCGTATGAGGATGCAGTCATACAATCCAAGGGTGGTGTCTTGGATTGCTTATTAAAAGATGGATGAACGTTATGCTGAGTCCTCAGATGCATGGAAAGGAAATGTCAGAAGCTCCTCCAACACACATCTGTCCTGGCTCACAATGAGACTGCCTTAAAGTGCTCATGTACACAGGCCTTCTACTTGAATTCCATTGTAATGTACACATTTATATTCAGGTTGGAGCTTTTTTCACTTTGTCTCACTCAGATTCCCTCCTTACTACAGCCTGTTTCAGATAGCTTTTGTCCATGTCCCAGAGCAAATTTTTTGGGGTGGTTAAAGAAGGCCCCATCCTCCCTTCCTTCTCATGGAAAAATTGGTTGAATTCAGCCAAACAAGTGAGATGGAACATGTTTTCAAAGAGGAGGAGGGAAGGTACCATGGTATAGCCCAGTTTTGTCAGACCTCAGAAGCTAAGCAGGGTTGATACTTGGACCACCAAGGAAGCCTCTGCAGAGGAAGACAATGGAAAACCACCTCTGCCTCTTATTTGCATTAAAACCAGAGGTCATTTCGGGGGGGAACGCGGGGGAACACAGTTCCCCCGGGTGAGGTGCAGGGGGGCGGGGCACATGACGAAGCCCTGCCCCCTGCTTCCGGCCGCCCCGCTTCCGACCCTCATTCAGCCAGGAGGAGGCAGGAGAAGAGGGAGGGTAAGTTGCTTCCTCCCTGCCTCTCCCTACCCCTGCCTGCCTGGGGCCAGGGAGGGCCTTGGCGGGGCTTCCTCGCACTCCCGCTGGCCTTGCAGGTCCACTGAGGGCCCCTGATGTCAGGGGGTGTGGCATATGCTAATGAGTTATGCTAATGAGTTCCCCTAGCTCTTTTTCTACGAAATGACCCTTGATTAAAACCCCTTGCTTGGATAGCCATAGGTCAGTTGCAGCTTGGTGGCACTTACACATATATTAGGTGGGGCCTTGGGATTCAAAGATGAAAGGAGCTCTTTCTAGTTTAGAATGCAAGAAGAAAAAGGGGATGGAAGCATGAATCTATTTTCTTCCTCCAAATCTATTTTTTTCCTCCACAGAGTGAACAGAAAGCAATCAGTGCTCAGTTCATCTAGCACTCCCCTCTGCTCAATGTACAATTGAATTCAGTAACTTTTGCTGTTGAGTGATTTAGGCTAGATAGGAGAAAACGTACAAGATTACTGCTGTCTCTTTATATTTAGGAGAGCAGTCATGGATTTTTCTGTGCTTGCACCACAGAAGCTATTCAGAGGCTAAATATTTACTGCCTACATCTGTCACAAAACCACTTTGCGAATTTAGGGTAGATGTTCACAGACCTTTTTCTAAGGAGCAGTGATGGGAAATGTGGATAGCTCCAATGATCATCAAGTTTGCACTCAGTTAATGAAGTTTTCATGAAAAAACACCCAGAGCTGGGATTACAGTCTCTCAGATGCCACTTGTCTTTGCTTCTCCTGCACCCGTCCCACTTCATCAGAGTTCATATGAATCTTCCCTTAATTATTTGATTATAAAGGCCCTTAAAAAATAAAATACACTTACATGGCTAAGTGGTTAAAAGTTTAATTTAAAAGCATCAGACCATGGCATAATTTTAGTTTAAAATGAACCTCTGAGTTGAGGCTAATTAAACTAACTTCTGGGTCACAAGGTATCCTCTTCAGTATTTAAACTATTTAAAATTATAAATAGACTAACACGTTTTGCCTTGGGGCCACTCATTTTAAATGAAAGAACTCTGTTTATCGGAAGACATCTGTGGCATTATGCACTGCATGTGCTGGCGGAGGGGGAGGGAGGGGGAGTCTCATTCTGGCATTCTGAAGTATTTCCACACACAGTTTTGTACTTAAATCAGTCTGTACTGCAAATGTAAAACCTGTTTTTGCTAGACATGCATGCTCAATTATCTTCTGTGTTCTGTTTCACACAAACAACACACACACAGAGTCTTATTATGAACACATGAAACTTTCCTACAATGAATCAGACTACTGGTCTATCAAGGTTAATATTGTCTATTCTGGCAGTTGGGTCTCCGCGGTCTCAGGTAGGGGGTCTTCCACATCATCTACTACCTGATCCTTTTCACTGGATGTGTTGGGGACTGAACCCGGGAACTTCTGCATGCCAAGCAGAAGCTCCACGGTTGAACTATGGCCCTCCCCAATACTAAATACATAACTGAAGTCAATTTGGGGGGGGGGGCGGAGTGAAGCAGCAGGCCATCCCTCCATCACATCCAGATACAGCTCACAGAATCCTGCCACTGTGCCTGGATCCTGTTCCAGCTTGAGGGAGTGCCTTCTACCTACTGACTGCCATTAGTTCAACCCTCAGAGGGAGGGCAGGAAGATACCAGGATTCCATCATCATGTCTGGATCCAGCTCACCTAAGAATCCACCCCTCCCCTCTCTCTGTAATAGATTCATTGCATTTTAATTCCCATTTCCATTGGGAGCGTATTTCAGTCAAAAAGCAGTACAAATATACAAATACTAAAATATAAATATTCTACAAAATGAATACTACAGAGAAAGGTAACTGGCCCTTACGAGGGTTCAAAATGCTTCACATACATTATTCTAGTAATTTTTACGAAGGACCTGAAAAATAGATCAGTATTATTATCCTCCGACTGCAGATGTGAACTGATGCTGAAACTGAGAGAACAGCTGTTTGCCTAAGGCCAACTAATGAAACTAATGCATTCTTGGTGGTGATGCTTTAAACTGGGGTTTTAAAGTTGGGTGAAATCTTTCTACAACTACTGAACCTCTAGTTGCCTATGGAAGCAGGGGAGAGGCAGGGATTCTCCTGTGCTAATGTGAAGCATAGAGACATACCACTGCAAACATAAGTGCAAATTAATAACAACGGAATACCTAAGTTTCCACCCCAGTGAACAGTTTGGCTAACAGTACATCCAGCTTTTGAATAGATATTTGCTTTTCTGAGAGACAGTGTCCTCACGGCCATACCAAAAACACTCAATACATTTTTTGCTGTGAAGACCTTACTAATCTGTGAATTAGTTTCATGAAGTTGGCATACATGGATACTTACCTGTAAAAACTTGAAGAGAAGTAGACTGTCTCACAGGGTTGTTTAGGGTGCTTTCACACCTGCTATATAATGCAGTTTCAATCCACTTCAGCAACCACTTGCAAGTGGATTTTGCCATTTCACACAGTAAAATCCAGTTGCAAAGTACATTGAAAGTGGATTGAAAGTGCGTTATTTAGTGTGTGCGAAAGCATCCTAATAAGTTCGCAAAATTAAAAGCTTAACTTTTGAAGGCAATGATAGTGGTTCTTTCTACAGCTAATCAGCTATTTCTTTCATCAAAAAAGTGATGCTGAAAATATTCCTGAAATTTTTACCTTAATTCTCCCCCTCCAACAGAATCTGGCTTTGATCTCTGTTAATGTAGTGGGGTGGAATTTCAGTAAAGCTAAAGGGCTATTCTAAGGAATAGAACCTTTCATCTTTTAAATAGGCGCTGTACTATTAAACAATAATGCTTTCCTGTGGTATTTTGGAACATTATTATACAAACATTTCAATACCTGGTTCAGACCCTGCCAACTCTGATAAAAACAGTATGTTACCTTGATGCGCCAAAGTCTCCCCTACATTCCTCACTCAGTTGCTTTTGTGCATTATGAATCTCATGCTAAAGTTGTTGAGAGAACAGCTGTTTTTGCAGCTTCAAAATCTTTTTCTGATTAAATTCTTTGTTATTTATAATTTAGAAACAGGGGCTGAGCTGATTCATGCATTTTTAACCTCAAGACTTAATTAGTGTCATTCTGCCTGATGAACGACAATAGACCAATCACAATCAATTCAGGCTCCAGCAGGTCAGGCTCTTAACAGAGTCTGGATACAGCTGCCCCATTGTGCCTCGATTGCTCTGTGGTTCATGTTCAGCAACAATTCCTGTGATAACCTTTTCCGATCTGACCAGATAAAAGGCAGAAAAGTAGCCTTCAAGAGGTAGCGCTTGCAGCTTGGTTAATACTTGAGAGTATTGCAAATTCTCTCAAAAGACAGAAAGAAATGGAGAATGTGAAAAAGAGAGGGATGCTTGGCTGAGTTCTGAAGCTCATTTGTAGCACTATTCACTGAACAGAAGTTGAATGAACTTGGGAGAAAATAACTTGGAGGGAGAAAATAACTTCTGTAAAAGGTGAGGCCTTTTATAAAGAAGTACGTTCCTAATCCATATTTTATTGCCCCTTGAGAGCCAGTTTGGTGTAGTGGTTAAGTGTGCGGCTCTAATCTGGGAGAGCCGAGTCTGATTCCCCACTCCTCCACTTGCAGCTGCTGGATGACCTTGGGCAAACCATAGTTCTGTCAGAACTGTTCTCTCAGTAGCAGTTTCTGCCAGAGCTCTCTCAGTCCCACCTACCTCACAGGGTGTCTGCTGTGGGGACGGGAAGGGAAAGGGGTTTGTAAGCTGCTCTGAGACTCTGAGTGAAGGGTGGGGTATAAATCCAATCTCCTCCTCCTCCTCCTCCTCTTCTTCTTCTTCTTCTTCTTCTTCTTCAACATTTCAGCTAATATTTAAGCAAGGTATTTAAACAAGGATTTGGCAGATGGTGAGTTAGTTCCATAGTAATCTTTTGGTCAACTGGTGGTTGTTGTTTATCAGTTGTAGCGCACTTTTAGCTTGGAAAAGTAAGAGTCGTGTCAAGTTTAGGCTAGAGTATTTGACTTGAACCAGGGAAAGCTGGGTTT
Organism: Gekko japonicus; assembly: GCF_001447785.1. NCBI lineage: Eukaryota > Metazoa > Chordata > Lepidosauria > Squamata > Gekkonidae > Gekko > Gekko japonicus. The sequence continues at coordinate 915 of NW_015176523.1, read as the reverse complement.
AAATGCCCACTCATGAAGCTCACTGGGTGAACTCTGGTTAGTTGTTGCGAGGCCCATAGCCAGTGGTGCCCCATATGGAATCTCCAGCGCCCCCTATCGAGTGTCCAAGGCTGGAAGCGATGGGGCCACCACTGCATGCACCAGACTGTAGTGGAGACCCTTCCAGAGCTGGGCCTGCCATGTGCACCACTGCCTCCTCCTTGATGGGCAGCTCCCACCTGTTCAACAAGGTCCAGCTGCTCGGTGAGTCCCTCCACAGCAACCAACCAGCATGCTGCCCACTCGCCTGCTCAGCGTGGGAGGATCTCATGATGCATCGGAGGGAAGGGAGGGCTTAAGCTACGCTGCTGCCACCTCAGCCCAAAGCTGGGGTAAGGAGAGGTGACTACTGACTCAGGATTTAGGAAAGCTTCTACTGGAATAAATTTTGTTAGTGTTCAAGGTGCCTTTGAATTCCTGTTTTCTTACATTGTGACACTTCTTTTGCTTTGCCAGTCACTCATTTAAATCAGGCCTTACTTTTCATAGTTAGCCCCGGTGCCCCCTCCCCCAAGATTCCTGGCTACACCCCTGGTTGTTGCCTTTCAGCCCAACCTACCTCACAGGGTTGTTGTGAGGGAAAGTGGGATCTTCTCATCCATGTATACCACTCTGAGCTCCTGGGAAGAAGGATGGGATATACACGTGAGGAACTAATGAATAAAAGCGGTTCATCACGTATTTATTCCAGTCACTTTCCTCCCGGTCAGATTTGGACCAACTGCTTTTCATGAACATACAGCAAAAAAACCATATGCACTGTGACCTGAACCCTATTTCTACTTGCCTCTAATGTTCAGTTTACTTGCAGGAAGGTTGATTCTTATTTAGGGACGAATCCAGCTGTGAATGGTAACGGAAGTATGATGTCACATC
>NW_015176522.1:277581-281859 GCF_001447785.1 Gekko japonicus | reverse complement strand
GTACTGTGGTGAAATCTTATTGAAGCAGTGTGCTAACTTTAAACCACTGTGAAGTGCAACAACGTGAGTTGAAATGACAACTGGTGACATTTAGATTCATTGAAGGCCCCAATATGAAGTTTCTATATTTTCCTCTAATTTACTAATTTACTCAAAATAAGTTCCATAGGAAGATTGATTGTTGTACTCTCTATTACATTTGTTGGTTCCCTTGAACGTTTGTGAATGTACTCACAATGAACTTTGTACACCAATATCCAGTGTAGCTGGGTTGTTGTTTTTTTTGGTAACTGGAGATTATAATTGAAGTTTACTGTTTGTGAAAACTTCTTACCTAAGTATGAGTTTGTGCATATTAATATCTCATGCTGTGTCAATGGTAAATAAAAAGTAATGCTGAAAACCAGAAGTTATTAAACTCTTAGTATTATTTGACAATACCATCATACAACAGACATCCACCACTTTCCCCTATTATATGCTTGTAAATTATACGAAACATACACTCAAATATGCAAAGGGAACTGAACTCCTTAACACTGTAAGCTAGTGTGAAGAATCTGGAATACTGCAGTGAAAGAATCAAGAAAATATCTTGTTGAGTACACGAGAAACTGAAAGTTAAAACACTTGTGAAAGTAGCTGGCAACTGCAGAGTTCAGGGACTGTTATGACTACCTTTGATGACGTCACGTCCTGGTGTTCAGGCTTTCCAACTATAGGGGGTGGTGGCCAGGCTCACAGCCTCACTCTCGCCACTTCCAGGGCAGGAAACACCACAAGCACTTTTTGGGTGCCATCCTCAAAGTCTGCGGGGCCCTGGAGAGGGGAGGGAAGACCACCCTTCCCTTCCCAAAGGAGGCCATTGGGGAGAAGATAAAGGTGAGTGAGACTCAGGGCCCCTGGGATGGGGGCGGGTGGGAGATTATTTGGGGGTGTGTGGATTTGGCTGTTTCTTCGGCCTGCTGTTTGATTGCTTCTTCCTCCGTTGTGCTGATGGCAGGCTAAGACCTCACTGATTTCCCACTTCGATTGCCTTGGAAACTCTTGGTGAAAGGCAGGGGGGAATCCACTCGCAGCTCATAGAGTCATTCCAAGGACTCGCGTGCAGGTTTTGGGGAAGCCAAAGAGCGGGAGGAAGGAGGGGACGTGGGGCTGTGGCCACCCTGCCTGAGTCCAGGGACAGCTGACCGCCTCTCATTTGCCCCCTCCATCTCTCCCAGGAAATCATGCTGGATTCTTTTTTTGGCATGGAGCCCAAATTCCTCCAGGCCATGAGGGCCGTGACCGAGCTGAAGTACGTCTTTGGCTGAGAGAACCTTCGTGCCCAGCAGTCCAAGGTGGGGGGAGCCCTGGGAGGAGCGGGCGAAGCAGCCAGTGCTGGGGTTTCAGGCTGAGGAGCAGGAGCGGCCCAAGGGAGCGGTGCCAGGGAGGAGCTGGGGGCTCCCAGAGGTCATGGCTGCAGTCTGCCTCACCCCAGGGAGACGCGGCCAGAGCGCCTCGGGGCTGAACCCCGCCTTCCAACGGGGAGCGGTGCATCATGGAGGTTCTCACTCCGCTTCAGCAGCTGCACCGCTATTCCCCTCCCCCACCATCACCGTCACGCTGCTCCGCGCTGAGGCGTTTGTCAGTTCATGGCCTGAGGGGGCAGTGGGGGTGGCTCAGTCAGTGCACCCCGAAGGCGGGATGACTCGCCCCTCCCTTGCACCACGGAGTCTAATCCTTGCCCTTCCCTCCTGCCAGCAAATTTCAGCCTCCCCTCAGCCTGGAGCTGAGAACCTCCATGGTGGCCTGGGCTCTGGGGCTGGTCCTCAGCGGGAGCCCAGGCCACAACGACAGTGAAGGCCAGGTACGCTGAATGCCAATCGCCTTGTTGAGAGTGTGGCAAAGATGCCTGCCGGTCCTGTCTCCTCTGGATGGCTGAGGTGCAGCTCTCTGCCTGTCAAGACCTGGATGTGCGCAGGCAGCTATCCCTCAGGAGCAGAGCCCCTTTCGAAACGAGGGACTGCCCCCCCAGGGGGTTCTCTTTGCAGAGGAGCAGAGTTCTTGGTGGGCGGGCATGGCTGCATACAGTCTGGCAAGGGGGCCGTGCCACGTCCTGGCCGGGGACGAAGAGACTGAGGGGCCGCTTCCTTCCACAGCAAATACTCTACTGGGTGAGGGTGAGGGGCCACCAGGCTGCTCTCCTTCAACGTAAGTCCCCCCTTCCCCCCCCAATATGGCTTGTCTCCAAGAGCTATGGGGCAAAGCAAGAGAAGCGGGGCTGCCCCGCTCTTGGAGGGGGAAGCTGAGGCCTGGTCCTCCTCTGGACTCCTTCCTTCCTTTCTTTTGACTTCTCCCACAGATGCTGGAGAGTCTGACCCTGGGCCATTCTCCCCTCTCCACTAAGAGGACCCCCTTGGATTCGGGGGGGGGGCAGGAGGGGGAGGATGCAGACGGTGCAGAGCTCCTGTGCTGCCTGTGGATGGGCAAGAGAGGCCTCGTCTTCTCCGTCCCTCTAGATCAACGGGGAGGACTCCTTGGGCAGCCTGGTGGCGAAGCTGGCCGTCTCCCTGGCCGACCCGGAAGCGGGCATCCGGGAGAAGGCTAGGGAGGTCATCGGCCAGCCGTTGGACATCGTCCTCTGCCTCCCTCCCTCCCTTTATGGCCATCAGAGCTCCTTCTGTCCAGAGGCGTCTTCCCCAGAGCTGACATCCCTAGACATCCACAGCTGATTCAGCTGCATTTCTGGATGTTCTCCCAACTGGTCCCGATGGCCCCAGCCCTCCTCCGAGGTGTGAGGTGGAGGGAGGCCCAGCATAGCCAGGACTGGTCCCAAGGGAAGAGACACGCCCAGGCCAGAGAGCGGTATGGCTGCTCTGTGCAGGGCACGTAGGCTTGAGCTCCTGCTGTCGTCTTCTCAGGCCTCAGCAAAAAGAAGTGCTCCGGGTGCACCTCAGCTGGGGCAGAGGCTCTCCTTCCAGGGGGCGGCTCTGGAGGACGCCTTGAGCCTGGCCAGGCCGTGAGGGAGGGAGGCCTCTTCTGCCTGTACTCACTCCTGGGCCAGGCTCACGGACGTCTGGAGGAGGAGGAGGTGAGTAGATGGGGAGAGCAAGCGTGGAGGGGGGAGGTGAACATCCCAGCTCCTGGCTGAGGCTCCAAAGAGGACAGGAATCACTTGGGGCCTTTCCCCCTTTCCCCAGGCAGAAGATCTGCAGCAAAGCCTCTCTGCTGTCCTTTACGATCTGTGGAGGGGCAGAGAGGTTCCAGCTGAGATCGGGGCACACCTGCCAAGGACATGTAACATCCCTTTCCAGGGACATTGGGGGGGGGGACGGAGCCGTGGCTTTGGAACCGCAAGAGGAGCCGAAGCTGTTCCTTCTCCATGCTGAGGCCCCTCATATGTCGAGAGGCCCGAGGGCCCCTCTTTTCCCAGAAGGTGGCTGTAGGGGACCCTGCAGGAAGAGGCTGGGTCTTGAAATGCCAACCCTGCCCCAGGGCAAAGAGGGCTCTTCCTGAGAAAGTCCCGTCAGACACTTTGGGAGGACAACCCAGAAGCAATTCTGCCAGCTCTGGCCTGTTTCATTGTCCAGTCCAAGAGGGTATGCCTGCCTTTCTGCTCTTCCATCCAGATGACGCTGAGTGAAGTAGACCTGAAAGAGTGCCCCTCCTCCTCCACCCTCCCTTCCCCTCCTCCTAGGCAGAGGCCGATTGGGGCCAGCTGGGCTGGGAGACAGAACCCAGGAGAGAGCTGCTGGGAAGGTGAGTGTTTTCTGCCTTGTGAACACACAACTTCAGGATGCATCAAGACAGCAGTCATTCCCACCACCTACCAAAAGGAGGAGGCAAGAGAAATTCTGGCAAGAGAAATTCTCCATCAACAGACTGTATTTTGAAAAGGCGCTTCTTCAGAGGTCCCGTGAGACATCAGAGGGGGAACTGCTCATGTGCCCAACTACACCCACTGGCAGATCGTTCAAAATAAAGGATCTCTCCAGCTACAGAAAGCTCCATTCTCTTTCTGCTCATGTCAGTGCTGCTGAATTCACATGTCCAGAGACGGGAATACAGAGATGGACTTACTTTCTCCCTGCTTATTGTTCACTTTGGCACCCAGTTTTCTCCCACGAAGAGAGAACTTGGCAAACCCTGGTTCTTCCTCAAAGCTAGCCTGCCACAATAGAAGACAACCAACCTCTTTTCCCCACCGGTCACCTGCAATAGAATCTTCACTCTTTCTTCAGCCTGCTCAGGAGGTTGTCTTTCCACCACAGAGCATGCTCAGAAGAGCCCCCCCCC
>NW_015176522.1:275316-277482 GCF_001447785.1 Gekko japonicus | reverse complement strand
GGAATGCCTGAGCAACAGAGAGAGACCACAGAAATTGAGCTGAGGCAATCAACATGCCCCATCAAAGGTATCCTAGCCCAGGGACTGCATGAATGGCAGGTGTGCCTGAGCTGACATCCTAGGAAGAAATACCCCAGATGCCACCACTAGAGGTGCAGAAATGGAAACAAGCAGCACGAGAAGAGCTTGAAACTCAAGAATAACACGTGGACACTTACAGAGCTCCCTCCACAGAGCAAAGGCATAGGATGTAAGTGGGTCCCTAAGGTGAAGCATGATGCAGAAGGTGAGGTCCAATGCTACAAAGCCAGACTGATATACCAAGGGACATCGTAGAAGACTATGATGAAACCTTCGCACCAGTGGTCAAACATGCTACAGTGAGACCACTTTTAAGTGTCACTGCAAGCAAACAAATGCACGTGGAGCATCTCAACGTGAAAACTGTGTTCTTACATGGAGAGCTAGAAGAGGACATTTTTATGAAGCAACCACCAGGATTTATAGAAAAAGGCAAAGAAGAACTCAAGTGTAAGCTTCAGAAGAGCATCTGTGGGCTCAAGCAAACAGCCAAAGCAAGGAACTCAAAACTCAGGGACATGCTACTGGAGGCAAGCTTCCAGAGAACCAAGTCAGATCCTTGCCTGTACACCAGACGCAAAGGTGGCAAATGGACATACCTTCTTACCTACGTGGACGACTTGGCCCTAGATTATGAAAACCCAGATGACAGCAGAGAAATAATAGATCATCTGGACAAGCAAGTGGAAATCAAGCAACTTGGCAACATCACCCACTACTTAGGCATCCAGATACAGAGAGAACGAGATGGAAGCTTTCTCATCAACCAGGAGCAGAAAATCAGAGAACTGATAAAGCATTTGAGAATGGAAAATGCCAAGCCTACACCAACCCCCATGGAAGTAAGCTACATAAAGCAACAGTGCTCATGAGCTACCTGCTGACAGGACATACCGAGAAGCCCCGAGTAAGCAACTCTACATCAGCACATCGACCAGACCAGACCAGACATTAGTACAGCAGTAGAATTACTATGCAGAAAGTCAGCCAAGCCAATAACCGTCCACCCAGCGGTTCAAAAGCTTCAGCAAGTAGATAAAATGGGTACCACTCCTTAGAGAGAGAGAGAGTGGGCACCCTAACCCCCCCCCCCCGGTGGGGGTTGTGTTAGCCGATCGGATGGTCTGCGCATAAGATACGAAAGCTGAGAAAGATCTACGCAGCGTCGAAGCCTGCAATAGGCCATTCGGCCAGATGGTGGCAGTGATGCGCTGCGACTGAGACAATGCTGACGACATCATGCGAAGCCAAAAAAAGGAATGCTGCCGGGAACACATCTGGACCTTACAGCCGACCAAACTCCGTGGACTACGAAATGTGTGTGATTTAATGATATGTTGTCCTCCCTTACCCCCAGCATTGTTAGTCCCATGTGAAATTCAGGAGTAACTGTAAATCGCTGCACAAGGCTGCCAGGAAATACAGTGGCTACGCGAACTGCAAACAGATTTAGGCATTGAAGCACCACAGCCTATACAGGTGAATGAGGACAAACAAAGCTGCTTTCACCTATCTGAGCGAGAAGATGTGAACCAATGCACCAAAAACACTGACATCAAGTACCACTTGGTGAGAGATCTGCAGAAGGAAGGAATCATCGAACTGACCTGTTGACCTACAGAAGAGATGACTGCAGATGCCCTCACTAAGCTACTCCCTAGAGAATGATTCAAAGCCCCGAGAAAGAAGATGAATCTAGTGTAGGGTTGCCAACCCCCCCCCTGGTTTGGCAGGGGTCCCCCAGTTTTTTTGGGGTTCTACTCACCTCCGGCCAGTTGGCTGATGGGGGAAGCTCCGCCCCCAAGCCCCAACACCCGCAGCCACCCTTCTCCCTGCACTTAAAGGGGCCCCTGGTGTTTCCCTGCGCGACCATCGGGCAGGGGGGCAGACATTTCCAACTTGATGTCATCACATTGGGATGCCCCGCCCCTTATGGGAACGCCCCCCAAAGTCCCCTGCAGGGGGCTAAAATGGACTTGGCAACCCTAATCTAGTGGGCTGGGTCACGAAACATCGAGAGGGGGTATTGGAAGAGAAGGTCCTTGGTGCTGTCTCTTAGCCTCAGCGCTTAGAGGGGAATATACA